>NC_081564.1:83001563-83021039 GCF_022355385.1 Mustela nigripes | reverse complement strand
AGTTCCTGTCCCTCAGTGTCTAGTTCCACCAGTTCCTGTCCCTCAGTGTCTAGTTCCACCAGTTCCTGTCCCTCAGTGTCTAGTTCCACGTCGCTCGCCCCCGGGGAGGATCAGATCCCCTTCTCACCTCCCCTTTTCCGCCTGGGAAGTCTTGATCGGAGAGATCAAAATGTACAAATTCTAACACATGCGGAACTTCTAGATACTGGCTGGTTATTTTCATAAAACTGAATCGTGCTCAGAATGCAAATAATACGATAAAGTGTATTGTCTCTGATAAGGAGGTTCTCCTCAGTGACAAGGGTGGGAAGGACCCCCTGAGCTGTCGCGGCTGATCGCTGCGCTCCAGTTAAGAGAACTTTCCCACGAGCTGGAAACAGAGAAAAGATGACATTCACACGTTCTCAGCTCTGGCCCATCCACTTGCTGAGATTCCAGAAGGAAAACTTGAAAAAGTCGGACAGATTTATTGCAACAGCATATACTATATCCTTGGGAAACATTCTCTTGTGATAGAAAAAAGGCTTTGTGATTGCCTCGCATGGACGGCTTGCGGATGCTGACTCACGGACATGCTGACTCACGGACATGCTGACTCACGGACATGCTGACTCGCGGACACGTGACCCCCACGGGCCTGTCCATGAACGACAGGAGTGAGGAGACGAAGTGGTATCAGAGGTCTCCTTTCCCCCTTAGTTTCTGGCCTGACTATGGTTTCTATATTGAAGTCCCAGCAAACTGGAGAATTGACGTACTACAGGGATTGTTAATTTATCCCCAGGGAGTCAAACATAATGTGTGTGTGTGTGTGTGTGTGTCCGAGTGGGAGTGTAGAGATACACGGGTGTATCATTAAAGCTGGCACCTAAGGCAGTTTACATGTAGGAGCAGCTTCCTATGGTCCGACTACATTATGTCAGGGAAGTAGCAGTGTGAGTGGGTGTGAGAGAAGTCTGTAGCCACTAAAAAGTTAAATCCTTCAAGAAATAAACACAGAGGTTAGAACTTGACAACAACTTACAATTCCAGATGAAATTAATTTTTAATACGGGTACAGGCCTAAAAATTAATTCAATTTTTTCTCCTTCTCATTAATGTCAATTACCTCTATTTAGAATTTATACTTGACGGTAGAATAACAAATATTTATTCCACACACAGGAATATTATTATAATCTCTTGTATTATGATTGTATTATCACAACCGATTCATATGGTGAGGTACAGACAAAGCATCTGAAAAAGGGAATTAGCGGAGGGACTAAATGTCCGAGGGGCTAATGAGAAACTTCCGGCTAACATACAGAACGGCTTATAACGACCTGTGAAAGGTTCGTGGGCATGTTATCATTCTTCCAACTCCTTAAATAAGGAAAACTGAAACCATAATATAATATATATTTATATTCATATTTATTTATATTCATACTTATTTCTCCCATTTTTTCCTACCCATTAAGAGTCTTATAACTAAAGAGACAGAAAAATAATGATTTTCAGATTTGGGGACTATATTTGACAGTGTATCAACTATTCCACACAATGCTAATAATTGTCTAACGTGATCATGAATAAATAACAAAAAAAAATCATCCTGAGTAATTCACACTAGTAGTTACCTTCCCACACATAATTCATGTTTCATCCACACAAGAATTCAGTGGAGAGGGCAGAAGTGATGCTGTATGACTTTGAGACGAGGTCATTAAAATGCCATATATTTCTCTTTGTGTCAAGATGTTCACTTTTGACCAAGCCACTGCACTCTAAGGAATCAAAGTGGCCACATGGATAGTCCTGCATGTCTCAAATGATACTTCAAAATGATAGTCTCAAAAATGAGAGTAAAATCAGGAGACTTCAGATGATTCCGGCCCCGGCCTTCAAGTCATCTCCAGCTTTGAGCCATCCAGCTGAATCCACATGTAGTGAAAGATGAGCTGTCCACACAGAGCCATGCTCAAGTTTCCTGAACAGAATAAATGGTCATTGTTGTTTCAACACTAACCACTGTGTGGGAAGTTTTATTATAAAACAACATATAAGGGGTGCCTGGGTGGCTCAGTGGGTTAAAGCCTTCAGCTCAGGTCATGATCCTGGGGTCCCGGGATCGAGCCCCTCATCGGGCTCTGTGCTCAGCAGGGAGCCTGCTTCCTCCCTCTCTCTCTGCCTGCCTCTCTGCCCACTTGTGATCTCTGTCAAATAAACACACACACATATACACACACACACTTAACTGGAATAGAGGTACCACTATCCATATTTTTACAAAGGCGACAGCAGCAGTGTCTTGGCTAACCCACTATCATGTAGCTGGATAGGTGAGAACCAAGGAGGACATCCAGGTCATTTCATCTCAAATCTAGTCCTCACAAATGATCAATGAATAAAACCATGTTTTTCTGCAATCAATAAATCACAAATTGTGAACTGTCCCTTATGAACATATTTTTCATTTTTATTGACTTGCTGATGTCTACTAATGATGTAAAAATTAGAAAACCCACTGGCTATTCTAGCCATATACATGATTTTCCATTATTTTGTCTTTAGGTCACTAATTCATTCCTCTGCTTTTTCCAGCCTGTAGTTCCTTGTATCAAGCCTGTTGCCAATCTCATTTACTGCATTCTTCATCACTGACTGATTCTTTTTAAACTCTTTTATCTCTGTTGTAAGGGTCCAAATGGCAAAAAATACATATCTATCAAATAATAACTTTCAATATAAAGGAATAAATGCTCCAATCAAAAGACACAGGGTATCAGAATAGATTAAAAAATTATATGCTACCTATAAGAGATTCATTTTAGACCTAATGACACCTGCAGATTGAAAGTGAGGGGATCCATCATGCAAACAGATATCAAAAGAAAGTAAGAAGAGCAATGCTTATATTAGACTAAATATACAGACTAAAACTAGAATTTTTTGTTCTTGTATTGTTCCTGTCCTGCTTTGGTAGCAGGGTAGTGATGGTCTCGTGGCATGATTTTGAATATATTTCCTCTATTCCATTATTTGTAAGATTTTGATAAAATTGTCATTAATTATTTTTTTTAATCTTTTTTTTTTTAAAGATTTTATTTATTTATTTGAGAGAGAGACAGTGAGAGAGAACATGAGCGAGGAGAAGGTCAGAGGGAGAAGCAGACTCCCCGTGGAGCTGGGAGCCCGATGCGGGACTCGATCCTGGAACTCTGGGATCATGACCTGAGCAGAAGGCAGTCGTCCAACCAACTGAGCCACCCAGGCGTCCCATTAATTATTTGTTTTAATGTTTGATAGAATTCACCAATGAAACCATGTGGTCTTGGGCTTTTCTGTGTTGGAATATTTTTGATTCCTAATTCAACTTTCATTCTTGTTATTGGTCTAAGATTATTTCCCATTTCTTGGATTCAAGATTCATGATTCAATCTTGGTAATTTGTTTGTTTTTAGAAATCATCTTTTTTTTTTTTTCCCCTAAGTTTGTTTATGGTAACATCATACTCTATATTTCTGTGGATATCTATTGTATTATTTTCTCCTCCATTTCTCATTTTGGTTTTTGAGTCTTCTCTCTTTTGTCTTGGTTAATGTAGTTAAAGCATTGCCAATTTTGTTTATTTTTGTTTATTATTTTTTTTAAAACTGATCACTACTTTAATGTTAAGTTTTTGTTTATTCTGGTCTCTTTTTAATTTAATTCTGATTTTCCTTTGTTATTTTCCTCCTCTACTAAATTTTAGCTAAGTTCTTTTTTTTTCTAGTTCCTTGTGGTATAATGTTATTTATTTGAACTTTTTTTCTTAATTCAAGTATTTTTAGCATAAATTTCACTCTAACATCTGCTTTTGCTGCATCCCACAGATTTTAGAATATTGTGTTTTCTTTTTCTTATGTTTTGAAACATGCTGATTTACTGTTGTATTTCCTATTTGGCCCACTGCCTGTACAATAGTATGTTATTAATATTTACGTATTAAATATTTAATATTTTAAAATTTCAAAAAATGAATATACATCTACCTCATTTTTAAAATATTAATACTTCGTGGCTAATCATAGGTCAAATACATAATCAAATGGCCTGCTTGGTAGACTTAACTTCAATAAGTTTGAAAATCAGGCTTGGTTAGAGGAAAAAATGATTAGCACTTACTCTCTTTCTTTCCATAAAATTTTCTGGCACTCATCCAGATGCAACTGCAAAGCTGAAATTTCAGGCACTTTACTCTCCAAAGGCAGGTTTATTGCTTGCAATCTTAATGCAGATTTCAGTGTGCAATTTTCAGAACCACCATTTTTTAATGAATTAGAACAGTCAAGATTGAGTTTCATCTCCTCATTTAATCTTAACTGGTCAATAATTAAACCTTCTTCCTGAAAAGGAAAAAAACATATAAAACAATTATTGTTATTTTTAAAATCTGGTGTAAAAAATCATGAAGAAAACATATTTTTGGAAGGAAATAAATGTTATGATTCAGCATGAAATTCCTATTTTCATTTCTTTATCAGTCTGTAAGAGGTATATGGTTGAACTTTAACTTGCATTCCTCAAGGTTTTTTTCTTCTATGTTCTACATTACAGTGAAATACATTTCAGTCTTTTAAAATTCCATTTCAGTGGAATCTAGGTTATAGCTACTATAAATCCCATGCATCATAGAAAGCCTTAAAATTTTAGATGGAATTATAGAAGAGCAAGATATTATGATTTATATTTTTAGAGGTGGAATTAAGTAGAAAGGAATAACGATATAAACTGATATAATTTAAAGAGATAAAATGAATTCCTAAAGTTTCTGGAAGTATGGTCCATAGGTTGTTAACAGCATTTTCTAGGTTAAAAAAATGGATAAATTAAGGTTATGAACTGCTATATAAAATAAATTTTTAAAAAGTTTATTTCATGCAGAATTCTCAAAAACCTCAAGATTTCAAGAATACCAGGAAATTCCCAAAGTGGATAATGTGAAGCACTCCATAAAGATATTTCCCTCTGGTACCCATTTTATAGGAATTAATTGTGAGGCTAAAGTCCCAAACCTCGGGAAATGTTTAAAGTACTGTATGAATAATGTATTAGTATTGTCATAATTAGGGTAAAGAGAGAAATCTCTCTAAATATTTAATTTTCACGTAAAAATGCTGAGTTAATTTTCCTTAAAACTATAACTAAGATCAGTAATATGGGCTACTGAATTGTGTCTCATTCACAAACTTCTATGCTGAAGTCTTACCCTGCCCCCAGTACCTGAGAATGACACTGTATTTCGTATAGGGTCCTTAAAGAGGTCATCAGTTTAAAATGAGGTCATGATGGTGGGCCTAGAGATAGTTTCTTTATGAGGAAATTTGGAGATAAACACACACAGAGGAAAGATGATATAAAGACACAGGGAGAAGATAGTCACTATAAGCCAAGGACAGGTCTCTCAAGAAACCAAACCTGTCTACGCCTTGATCTCACACCTCTAGCCTCTAGAACTATGAGAAATTAAATTTCTGTTGCTAAAGCCACCCAGTCTGTGGTACCTGGTTCTGGCAGCCCAAGCAAATAAATATAGTCCCCTCTGGGTTTGTCATCTTCCCTTTCCTCGCCGTTACGGTATACGGCATTCGAATACGCTCATAATCTCTGAATTCCTCTACTGAGTTCTTACTGAGTTCTTTTCTTACCTTACTATCCGTGCTGTCCTTTGTAGGAAATTCTCTTTTCACCAGATGTTCTCTGATAGACTTACATGTTTGGGGAGCAATGTGAAATCGTTCTTCTCTTGCAGAGGGCACTTCTATGAAACCAGGATGCTTCAGGTCCTGGGTGATTTCTAACACTTTTTGATGTGGCAAACTTTGTTTCTTTTTCAATGCACTCAATTCTTTCATCGTCATCTCTAATTTTATTCTGAGCTGTCTTCCCTCCTCCCTGGCGCTGTTCCTTTCAGCCCGAACTTTACTCCACTTTTCTCTCCAGTTGGCAGTGCAGTCTGACCACCACCGCATGGTCTTCTCCATCTGGGCAGCTCTGGCCTTGACTTCTTCAAGTTCCCGCAGGCGAAGCTCTTCACAGATATTCCACTCACTGGTGCTGCACGAGTGTGCATAGATGTTGTGAGCAGAATGTGACTGCAGTCCCTGAAGTGGCAAACAGTAATGACAAGTGTCCCTGGGCAGGGAAGCAGGTGCTACCATGTCACAAGGTGGTTTTGTTGATGACTGTTGCATCTGGAAGATTTGTGTTTCCTCAATTAACCGATGGATGGAATCTAAATTCATATTTATCTTTTGAGGTCTAAGAAAAGACAGATAACATAATTAATATTTGAGTTTCCCTTGCAATTACAAGAGCAAGACCTACATTTAAAAAAGAAGGTTTATGTAAACAATGTATCTTTCAATATTGCATATTTTGCTTTCCTCTGTAACTAAAAATATGGAAAAACTCATGCATTTATAATTATCCTCAAAAAACAGAAATTGCTCCTATTACATTTTGCCAAATGAGTAAAAATAAAAATATAATGATGCAATTGGGGGTAGCATATGACATGAATAATTCATTTTAAGAAATCCACTTCTTTTTAGGTAATATTTACTATAATATATGTTGTCCACTAACTACTCAATGATCCTCTTTTCCCTGCTAATTCAAGCACAACCTGCTTAAGTGGAAGGCAGAACCTATTGATTTCTGAGAGGATAAACGTCTATTTTAATCCCAGGGCCTAAATCCTAACTGGTCTCTTCCATGATGGTCTCCACTTCACTGAGCATTCACTAGTCTCAAGTCAGCATAGGAACTAGTCCTGGCTGAGATTTCAGGGGAAATCTGCAGAGAAAGTTTCCCACCTAAAATACACAGGGGAAAAAAAAAATCACAAAATGAAAAACTCTTTTCTTCTGCTTCTTTCTGCCTAAACCAAGACATGATTCTGGAAGAAGGCAAGTGTAACAGGTACCTTATAATATTTAAAATGGTAGAACAGAAAGAGGAAAAGCACTTGATTTAATGATTGAACAGCAGCATGAAAGCTAGAATGTGTACCTGTGGTTTTCTTTCTTTCTTTCTTTCTTTTCTTTAAAGATTTCATCCACTTATATGACAGAGAGAGAGATCACAAGCAGGCAGAGAGGCAGAGACAGAGAGAGGAGGAAGCAGGCTCCACACTGAGCAGAGAGCCTGATGCGGGGCTCCATCCCAGGACCCTGAGATCATGACCCAAGCCGAAGGCAGAGGCTTAATCCACTGAGACACTCAGGCGCCCCGTACCTGTGGTTTTCTTGCTATGTGAGAACCTAACTTTATTCAAGGTGTGATTGCTCAGTTTTCTGTCACTTGCAGTCAAATGGCATCAGACTGATACATGAATTATTTTCATCCTATGATTAATATTATGATAAATTCTAAAAAAAAAATACTGAATAAGACATGGTGTTTGTCTTAAAGATTTTGTAGTTCAGTGGATGAGAAAGGCACATAAAAATTAAAAAAAATATTCACACAGGAAAATATATTTATTATTACATCAATTTTTTATTTAGTACATATTGTGTGTCAAGTTGGTGCTGAGTTGCTAGGGTATGTAGGAGGTGTTGTAAGGAGCACTGCTCAAATTAATTGGTAAAAGCAGACCTACTTATCAGTATGTATATCCATTACTTTATTCGATATGGCAACATAGCTATATTGATGACAGCAAGGAGAAGTTTTCCTTTAAACTAAACACTTAAAACATGCAGGTTAATCTACAATTAATGAAGTTCTGTAGTTATATAAGATTGCCCATTTTTACTATCAAATAAGATATATTGGTATAAATAACATTTAATGTACATGACATTAAGTCCTCTCATTTTTTATTTGCTTTTATACAGTTACAGATCATAAGCTGTCTCCTTACAAATCATCCACTTCATCAACTGAAGGGGTTTCATAATACTAACAACCTAGAAAATAAGTTTTTTCTTTTTTTTTAAGATTTTTTTTTTTATTTTTAAAGAGGAAAATAGAGCAGGAGCGGGGTGGGGGCAGGGAAAGAGGGACAGAGAGAATACTCCAGGAGACTGCTCTCTGGGCGTGGAGCCTGGTGTGGGGCTCAATCCCAGAACCCTGATATCATGACCTGAGTCAAAATCAAGAGTCAGCTGCTTAACTGACTGAGCTACCCAGGTGCCCCCAGAATAAATCTTTATATGCTGACTTACAAAATAAGTCTTTATTGAAAAAAAAAATATTAAATGTATATCACTCTCAAAAGAAAAAACCCATTTTAACAAGTGTTCTGTAGAGGTGCCAGACCAATTCACTCCTTATTATAACACTTAGAATAATACAGATTCATGGTTGTAATTATTTTTGTTAGCATTGGTACATGTCCAAGCACATTTGAGTTAGTGCTGGTTTGGAGTAACTGTTCCCTACATTTACTGCAATTCAGAGGGCAATGATAATAAAGCTGACCAAATTTCTTGGACCATTAGTAAACTGAGACCAATATTAAAAATGAAAATAAGGAACTCTTAGAAGCACACCACATAGTTTATGTATATGTATCCACATATCATACAAATACATATATTTGTGTGTGTGTGTGTGTGTGCAAATTATATATATTCATTATTCACTATTTAATGATACTTCCGATATTTTTCCCTTGGCTGGAATTCCAAAATAAAAACAGAAAACTTATTTTAGCATATTAAATTTAAATTTATCCTTGCCATTTTTCAAACTAAATCAGTATCATAAAATTATAATGTCCTTAAAAATTCTCATTAACTTTTATTTTACTATTGTTTTGAAGACTCTATAATTGGATTCTGGTACATGGAGACCTTTCCTACCAATTAACTATGTATTTTTTCACATCTGACTAAACAAAATTGAGTTGGGGTTTAATCATTCAGTCCTTGAACTTGAATAGTTCTTCATGTTCTAAAGTGTTTCTTAAGCAAGTGTAAATGACATATTGAATCCTTATGTGTATCTATTAAGGCACTCATTTTCCCTATACATATGTGCATGTTCCTTATGTTTTATTTCAATGACTGTGGAAGTATTTATCAGTGGTTGTAGCACAGTCTTTGGTGCATGAGAAAATATTTTAATGCTACTGACTCTTGGGTTTCTTACACTAAACTTTGCATTGTCCTTACCATAAAAAGGAGGGAGGGGCACAAGGAAACTCTTGAAGGTGGTGGATACGTTTATTACTTTGATTTTGGCCATGGGCTCACAGGTGCATGTCAGTGTCCTAATTCATCAAATCATATATGTTAAATATGTGCAATATTTTGTATCTCCTACACCTCAATAAAGCTATTAAAAAATGTTCATATAATCAGGCTACCCTGAAGACTGATGCGTAACCAATACATAAATACAAAATACATAATCAAATAAATTAAATATGATGGGCCTACCCTGTATAAATAATACTATTAAACATTATATTTCACTAAATAGAAGCTTAATGTATACGACATTGAGTTCCAGATTACATTGTTTCAAGCTCTGATTCTGTCACTTCCCATATAAATGATCTTGGACAAATTATATAAATTGCCTTTGACTCATTATCCTTATCTGTAAGGGGAGACAGAAATATCATTGTACTTCAGTTAGTTCTTGTGACCATTAAATGAAAAACAACACAGACTGTCCGGTCCAGGTTGTCTCTTAGGCAAGCTGACAGTTATCCCCAGTGCTATACAAGTCACCAAATATGTTAGTTTGGACTACTGTATCGTTTTTTTTTTCAGTTTCTGTTCTCTTCTGGAAAGAGAGATGTTATACTTTAAAAACAAGGACAGCAAAGGAGAAATAAGAAGCTCCTAAATTCATGTAATAAAGATAAAATCAATTTCTATATCATATTCATATTATCAGTGAAATATTCAGTGCATCCTAGAGATGAAGAAACCAGGGCTTAGGGATCTAATGTAACCAACTCAAGTCATATACTTAGAACGGGCTGACCCAGTTCGGGAATTAAGAAATTTGAATCCAGAGTCATTGCCTCCCCATATCAAAAGCTTACAACTTCAAAATAGTATGTTCACAATAATAAGATCATCTTTTAGGTTATTTCAGAAATCTAGTTGGCAGATTTCCATTTTGGATATGTTTATGCTCCAATATCTTCCACTACATCACACCACAACACAGTCAATCACACAGTCAGCTGATCCCGACACTAGGCTTTGAGTGAATTTCATCTCATCAGAGCTTAAAGGAACTGGAAGTCCAGGGCCCTTAAATCCCTGCAGCCTTGTCTCTGTCATCCTGCTTCTGTGCCCCATGCTTCAGTCACCCTGATGTGTCCATTCCCTGCACAAACCTCCCCTCAACTTTCTGCTTTGATCAATCAGATTGCTGTGCAAGAGACTCTCTCCTCTCCACACGCTCACCTCCCCTTGGTTTCTTATCCTTCCGGTATCAGTCAGAGAGACCCATGCTTGACTCTCCTCCATCCCTTACAGGCCTGACATCTGAGCAGAAAGTTTACTTTGAGGTTCCTCTGTGGTAGTGAACAAAATACACATGGATTCTGCCATCCTGGGACCTTGTTAATAACCAGAAGCAATAAATCAAGCTACAATCACAAATTTTAACACTCTTTGAGAGAAATAAACAGTGTGTTGTGATTCAACATATACCTCATACTTAAGGAAGTCTCTCCGAAGTGACAGATGTCTTATGTATTATCTGAAGAATGAGGTGGGCCGGAAATAAAAGCATTTTTGGCACAAGTTATACCATCAGGGCAGAATCGAATAGGGTCCAAATGGATTTTTGCTTTATTGTTCGTACTTATTGCTTTCCATTAACCTATAGGAAATGAATTCTAAATGAAACCCTTCTTGGACTTTTTTTTCCCCTAAGAAGCGCAGGACTGCTAATGCATACACAATAATGTTAATAAAAGCCATAAGCAAAGAGTAAATAGATTAATTCAGATTCAAAACACAACACTAAGGAACAGTTGTTACTTTAGGTATGATGCCATACACTCTGATAAAAAGCAAAAAAGAAAAATCGGTTTTTAATATTCAGGAAAGTAAAACACCAAAGTGTTATTTTAAAGTGTGGCCCGTCAAACGTACGCAAGTGATTAGTATAATAAAAATATGTATACTGCACTGGTTTAAAGCAGAAAAAAATGTTTTTAGGAAAGTTCTGCAAGAGCACACGAAATCTGAAATCTGAGACTCCAGCTGTGACAGGAAGGGAGGTGCACAATTACGGGCAATGGCGCGATCACGCCGCTACGGGACAGCTCAGCTTCGGCCCATGCTAAGTATTATCCTCTAAAAATCCATACACTGGGGCAAATTATACAGCAATGTATAATCTATATAACGTATAGTATCTATAGAATGTATAGTCTGTATTTGTTGTTGTGAATGTGAGATTTTGGAACTATACAGCAGGAAATACTTGCACAAAAAGGTAATTAATAATATCAAATAAATTTATATGTTATTTAAAGCTTGCATACTTTTTTCCCCAAAAACCCTGTAGTAAAAGCATAAATGAAAACACTTTAAAACACATATATTTATGTTTCCTAGCAGTCATTATCAAACTGTAAATTTCATTATCTGACCAATTAGAAATTAACTTTATTTTAAAGAATTAGCATGGAATTCACATAAGCCCCGCCCTTTTCTTAGCCGACTCTTCCTCCCTGCTTCCTAAATCTTTAACCTCTTACTCTTCCCCAGTGTTGTTGAAGACATGAGTGATGCCTCATTTTAGTCTAGATTTTCAGTAAAAAATTATTTGAGAAAAATAATACATTTCTTAGATAATGCTCAATGATAAAAAAAAATTAACTGCATTTCTTTAAAAAAATCTACTTCAGAATAATCTCTCCACATCATATCTTGATGTCATTTCTACCATTCCCAGACAACAGCAATGTCTTCTCTGCTTAAGGAAGAAAACAAAAACAAAAACAAACAAAGCCCATAAAAAAAGACCTACGTTTATAATAAACACCTTCTAGATCAGACATAGAAAGTGATCAGACTTATTTCTTTGGAGTATGAATAGAGGAATAAAGAAAGATCCAAAATCTACAATCCATTTCCATTTTATAAAAGCCAATGTATCATTTGTAATGAAGCTTGGAAAATGAAAATTTCTTTTTTCTGGCAAGCTGATTATCTTGAAGCTCTTATAATGCTTTGCCTGCCAATTACCAATTTAGGTTCAGATCACTTAGAATTTCTTGGAGGATATAACATAATTTAACTATTCTTATGTAGAACTTAGGGTATCAATCAGGTTCGAGCAAGTTCGTTTTAAAATATTCCTGAAATATCTCACCAGTGCACAAATACTGAGACATAAAGATATTTTATCGAAGATTTGAGTGTATAGCTTAAATATGTTTCTTCTAACGATATATACAAAACCTATGTTACTTATTACCTATTTGCATGGAAGCCTGACACTTGTTAAATTCCTTGGCATTTCCTAATATTTATGTTTAAATTTCAAGGCTTTGGTGAACAAAACCACAAATGATCCCAATTTTCTCATGCAATCTAATCCAACTTAATAGTGACAAATAAACGAAAATATCTGTTGAGAACTACGCCAAAAATAAAATTAGTATTAGCTGTGGAACTATAAAGCCCTGTTGAATCTGATTTTCATATAAGAATAATCTTTCTACTATTGCCAGGTGGCCAACAGAGTGCACGTCTTATTGAAAAGAGCTTTGAAAAAAATGTGGTCATGTCGAAGATCCTACCACTTTCCAAAGCTGGACAGGTGACCCTGAATCTGGAATATGCATCACCATATAAGGATCATTTTGTATAATTTCATAAAAATTAATGAATGAGAGGAAAATGTAACTTTGCCCATAAATATTAGTTAAAAATAAAAATTCCAAAGAGCAAATAGCCAATCATGATTATTATTAATTTATAATGTGAAAGTGAATTACCCTATAAAATAATTCCTATCACAGTTCCACAACAAACCAGGCAGTGCTAAAAGAGAGCGGTTATGCTTTCTTTTGTTATTTAAAAACGATTTATTTGTTAAAATTATAAATTTTCTTTAATATTGGATCCATCAACATTTTCTAATATTTCTGTCCATTTCAGGGTTTAAAACCACCAACTATTCCAGTTTTCCTATGCATTTCCTAAGCAAAATTCCTACATCATTTATCCCATTCACACTTGCTCCTAAAGAATGTATGAGGCAAACTCAGAAATTCTTCATAGATCTGGTTACACTTTGCACTGAACAAGAGAAAGCCCTTTCCTGTCAATATGACTCAGTAATATTTTCTCACACCCATCTGATGGAATGTGCATAGCTGCCAAACACTCCGTGTTAGCTGACTGGAAAGTTTTCACAGGCTTAGTAATGAAGTTTGGAGAATACAGTCCAACTGATTGTCATGTTTATTGCTGAAATGCAGTTATAAAATTTTTTAATAAAAAAACCTATTCTTAAAGTCTGTTTCATTTCCCCAATTGTACATTCTTTACATTAATAATCCAAATTGGCAAAAATGTATCCCACATCAAAAGGCTAACAGAAAAAACTGGAATCAGAAGCAGAAATGTTATAATGCATGTAGACTTTTACGAGCCATACCTATGCAAAATATTTCTGAATACTTAGCTGCATTTACTCTACTTCTGACTAAAGCAAACCAATATTCATATAAAATCATGCAAGACAGTATTTGTTAAGCTTTATATCTTAATGTACGACTTGGAATTTGATTTTCAGGGTAAAGAGCTATGACCATATTGGGTGGCAGAGATTAAAATTCATCCTTTGAATTATAAATCAGATCAAAGAAGTCTTTAAAAAGCTCAAATCCCCCAAATCACAAGACTTCTGATTCATCAAAAGTTATAGGGAACATCAAGAAGAGATGGGGAAGGTAATTTTTTTTTTCTGGATAAGACCACATCTTAGAAACCCAGACTCCAGAGTTTAAGAGGCAATTTGGAAGCCCTCAATTTTGTAGCTACTCCCCATCAAGGGCTACTGAGGGCCTAGTATCCAAAATATTTGCCAGAGTCATCTTCAGAAGTTTCAAATATACCCCCCAAGAAGTTGTGTAAGTCTTTTTTTTTTTTTTTTAAGATTTTATTTATTTATTTGAGAGAGAGAGCATGCACAAGAGCAGGGTTGGGAGGCATAGCATGAGGGGCTGTTGCAGGGCTGGATCCCAGGCCCCGAGCTGAAGGCAGCCACTTAACCAACTGAGCCACCCTGCTGTCCTGTCATCCTTGTCTTGATGGTTGAGTAAAGCAATGTTTTAAATATAGAAATTAGTATTTGTTTATTCAGTTTAATCATTAGACAGTGCCATGATAAAACACATATAACTTGCCCTAAGGAGCAACAGAGAATTCTGCAAATAGTTACTAACATAGTAAAGGTTAGTTACCTATTGCTGCTGTTGCAAACTATCACAAACTTAATGGCTGAAAGCAACACAGACTTATTACCTCACACTTCGGAAGTTCAGATGCTCAAACTAAATCTCTAAAATCAAAGTGTGGGCAGGGCTGGTTTCTTCTAAGGTCTCTAAGGGGAGGATCGTTTCCTGGCCCTTTTCAGCCCCTAGAGGCCCCTTACCTTCCTTGGCTCATGGTCCCTTCATCAGACCGCTCCAACTCTTTATTCCCATCATCATTTTCCCGATAGCCATGCTATTTTCTTCTCTTCTCCTGTAAGGACCTTTGCAATTATATTGACCCCATTCGGATAATCCAGGATAATCTCCCCATCTCAGAAGGCTTAATTTAGCCACACCTGTAAAATCTCTTCTACCATGTGAGGTAACAGATTACAGGTTCCAGATATTAAGATGGGGACATCTCTGGGTGCCAAGTGGTCTTGTTCAGCCTACATCAGTAATACAGTGGAAGAGAGACTGGATTTTGAAACCACATAAATATGACATCAAGTTCTTTCCATAATTTGCTTATTTCTTGCTTTGTGATTTACCATCCTGTGGCCTTAGAAACTTAATTTATGTGTGAGTTTCTTCATCTATACAATGGGGATATTAATAGCTTTGCCATGGTTGTTTCAAGGGCACCTCATGAATTTTCCCTCTGTATGGGTCACTTCCCTCAGCAACTGACTGCACCATCACCACCTTCTCCATGAAGGAATGCCCGTTTCTCTGCTCCTATGACAAGAAACAGTTTGTCTCACGTGTTATTTGCACTGCTTTCATTTCCTCACACCCCATTCTTTCATCCACCCCTTTTAATTGCAAATCTGTACCTTCCACTCCACAGAAATCCCACTTGTCAAGATCACAGATGACTTTAGGAGACACAACTTGGATATTCATTTTTTTACCCTTGCCTAATGTGACCTCAACAATGTTCACAACAACTGAAAATTCCTTGCTCTTTAAACACTTGTCACATTTTTTCCTTATCACACACGCTTCTCAGTATTCCCTTAACTCCTCCTCCTTGGCCTCCTGTTTCTCCCTCTGCTCCTCTCCAGACACTGGAGAGTCCGACGCTTGCTCAGATGAAATAGAACGTCTTTGCCATTGAATGTCAAGTTGTGATCTCCAGTCCCTTCACCTCTCCTGAGCTGCAGACACATAGTGACTCTGTACTTCCACTTGGACATCCTAAGAAATCTCCACGTCAACCTAACATACAAAATTGAACTTCTGCTCCCCAGCTGCAGCAGATTTGTTTTCTTTCCATTGTTAACATCCCAGCAAATGGTGCCACCATCCATCTAACAACTGAAGTAAAAAACCTCGTTTCTCTATGACTCACATTTTGTCGGTAAGTTCTATTACCTCATTTCTTCAAATAACTTCCTAGACCCATGTATTTCTTTCCAGTTTCACTGTATCTATCCTGTGGAAATCACCAGCACCCCTTCCAGCATTACTGCTTCTGATGCCTACTAATACTTCTGTCTAGTTAATATGCAGAAGTCTAAAATTTTTTAAAAATTTAATAAAATTACATTACGGTGTCATTACAACTTGCTAACACCTGCTACAATGAGAAGAAAGTGAAAACACCGAATCACAGTCTGCTCCACAGGATCTGCCACCAACCTTACTTCTGGGCCTTGATTCCTATCTCCCATCCTTTTCTTACCTTCCCTTTCTCCTCCAGTCATGCTGACTTTCCTCCTGTTCTTTGAAGAGACCATGTTCATTCCTGCCTTAGGATCCTGTGGGTGGAATGCTCTTCCCTCCGATCTCTGGATTCAGGTATGTTCCCCTTTCTGAATATTTCAAGTTTGAGAGACACTGAAGGTTCAAATGAAGAGGATGAAATGCCACCCGTATAATTAAAGCACAGCCTCCAGATGTAGTAACTCTACATTTATAGACTGTCTCCCCTTTTAAAACACTTTTAGTGTACAATTTGCCCGATGCTTACTGAAATTCTATTAGGTAGGTATGGGTGCCTGCGTCAAGGTTAGAGTAACATGACTAGTAAGTGGCACTGACAGGACTTGATTCAGAAGTTTCATCTCAAAATTCAGAGCTATTGCCACTACACCAATTTGTTTCTTTCACAAATGTTCAAGATAAACATCAGTATCCTGACAGAAACACAGAAAAGTGTGTGATCTCAATGCCCCTTGATTTATGGAGAGTGAGGTTCAAGGAGAAGAATTTAGTTTCAAATCATCAAACCATCCAGAGGGCTACGGAATGTAGTAGCCAATGCCACCTACTTGTGTTTCTTATACAAGGAAAATCCAAAGGCCAGGAGGACTGCATTCAGAGGAAAATAGTGGTACCAACACTCATGGTGGTTCTAATGTTCTTAGCCTCAGAACAAGAGATTCTTTTGGAGTCCAGCTTTCCTCTATGGACAAACATTAAATTCCTTGTTCAAAAGAGGGAAATTTTTTTAAAAAGGCTCAGTACCCTTAATGTGCCTTCCCGTCACCTCAAAAAACATATACCATTCACATAGGTGTGTATGTATATACACACACTTATAAATATATATACACACGGTACACATATATATTTTAATTAGGTTGCATATGATTTTAATATTATTATTTAGCACACTGAGCTAAATTTTTGTGTATATTTAGGAAAGTCAGCAGTACTTGTAGAAAATAATTCCTCCACGTCAAATGACTTTTCTTTAAATAATTTTTTTTTAAGATTTTATTTGACAGAAAGAGACACAGCAAGAGAGGGAACACAAGCAGGGGGAGTGGGAGAGGGAGAAGCAGGCTTCCTGCTGAGCAGGGAGCCTGATGCAGGGCTCAATCCCAGGACCCTGGGATTATGACCTGAGCAGAAGGCATCTGATGCTTAATGACTGAGTCACCCAGGCACCCTCACATTTCTGTTAAATCCATTTTTACTACAATTATATACAGCAAATGAAGACTTGAGACAAAATCATAGTTATTCTCCATGTATTGTAATATGAACTTCTATGTTCCATTATTGTTCCAAGAATCATGTCACATGCTTATATACTTTTTTAGATGTCAAAAAATATATCTGCATGGATTATCAAGTTCTCAGACCATAGATTGCAGACCATAAGTTAATATGCTCTACTGCAGACCATAAATTAATAATCACTAGCATATATGAAGATTATATTTCTACACTATATTTCTACTTTATATTTACATTTATACTATATTATATTATATATACTATATATTTATACTACATTATATTTCTACATTATATTTATAATCATACATGCATGTTTATGCTAGGACAGAAAAAAAGCACTGCCTATATTTAAACTCTAGACATTTAGAAACTGACAGATATGGTTGAGTATATGAAGATATGCAGTTAAAATATTGTTCATTGAAAATTCACTCTCATTAAACAGTAAATAGTATGATAAAGAAATTTTAAAGAATTATTAAAAATATTAATGCTTTTCCCAAATAAAGTACAATTTAAGAATAAGAAAGTTTATTGACTATGAGTTAATATTAACTAGAATTATTTATCTTGTCTTTTAGCGTCATTTTAGTGACACAGAGTAATCTTCAACTCTGTACTTTTTATGTTTAGAATGAAAATGAGAAAACATCTTGGTACTGTTCAGAACCTGCACAATATGGATGTATGTTGAATTCCAAACTTAAATTTTTGGTTTGTGACTTAGTCTAATCTTGCCAAAAGATCCCTGAAAGAAGTAGCTCAAGAGAATTCTTGGACACCAAATATAAAAAAGAAAAGAAAAAAAAAAACAGCCTAACATATTAAATTATAAACATATGGATGGAATTTCCTTTAAATTACACTTGAGTCTAACCCTTAAGGGTAAAGAATTTAACAAAATACATTTGAGGTTTCCATAATACAAAACATTTGAGAAGTTAGACAGGGAATTCAACTACCCCAAAGACAGATGAGATTTTTACTCTAATACTGAATAAAAAGAACCTTCTCTCCTATTTTGGAATACTTTACTCTAAAATTAAAATATCAATCTTTACTAAGCATCTTTGTAATAAACAGTAATGAATCCATATATTAGATAGCTAAAATGTTTTTTTAAAAATCCGTTTTTATATTCTGGAGCTAGAAAAACTGAGAAATCAAGAGAAAAGCAAAATTAAAAATGAATATATTTAAAAACAGCAATTTTTCCATAATTTGTCTTATTGTTTCTCACCTAACCTAGAGCAATCTGTTTCAGATGATTATGCTTTTGACTGTTAAGTATTTCATGGTATGTGAGTACCTAGAAACAGTGAAGATTTAAATATTACAAAGGAAATCAGGTACTTTTTATTATCCTCAAAAAAAAGCATATTTTTAAAAATACTGCTTACCAATGTATATAAAATAATAACAATTTTCAATGTTGAAAATATAGATAAAATATTAAGGTAGCAAAAGCTGCATAGAAAGAATATTTTCATTTAATTTTAAAGCAATTATGATTACAGTAAAAATATGTAAACTTTTAAGAGTGATTTTATCTAGATTATGTGATTACACTTTTCTTCTTTATAATTCTTTATGATGCTTTCCAATATATACAGCATAGTTTTTCATATATGCAAATATGCATATGTGTGCATGTGTATATATATATATATATCACTCAAATGACAATTCAATAATACACAAAACAGAGACTTTGAATTAAATTCTAAATTTAAATATATTTGCATCCAAATGGCTCAACAGATGGCAGAGCTGGAGCACACTGGAAAAACCATCAGAAGGACCATAAATAATAGCGAGACTGTGTAGCTTTTAGATATTGTAAGGCAATGATGCATCACAGGTATATTTGGTGACAAGAAAACATACTACAATGTATGGAATGAATTCTGCAGAAATAAAAAGAGGCTAAGCCGGGGCGCCTGGGTGGCTCAGTGGTTTAAGCCGCTGCCTTCGGCTCAGGTCATGATCTCAGGGTCCTGGGATCGGGTCCCGCATCGGGCTCTCTGCTCGGCAGAGAGCCTGCTTCCCTCTCGCTCTCTCTG
>NC_081564.1:82884201-83001463 GCF_022355385.1 Mustela nigripes | reverse complement strand
CTCAGGTCATGATCTCAGGGTCCTGGGATCGGGTCCCGCATCGGGCTCTCTGCTCGGCAGAGAGCCTGCTTCCCTCTCTCTCTCTCTGCCTGTTTCTCCATCTACTTGTGATTTCTCTCTGTCAAATAAATAAATAAAATCTTTAAAAAAAAAAAAAAAAGAGGCTAAGCCAAATGTAAATCTGCTCTAATTCCTAAATTCTCTTTTGGGATTAGAACGTTCTACTAGAGTACTTCCCATGAAACCAGTACTGGTTAAGACACTGAGGTGGAGGCAATGTGTCATAAGTATGGTTATGTGTGTATGTGTCAGTATTTCAGACATTCACAGCATGTGTGGATTTTCAACCTCACCACTGAGAACTTACGTAGACCACACTTTCATTTTTGCTTCATTAATAGTAGCCATTTTATTTCCTGATCATGACTGACTGATTCTCAATCTCTCTCTCCCTTCTTCTCAATCTCTCGGTATCTCCCCCCTCCCCCATACAATTACATTGGGAGGCTTTAATTCATTTCAATAGCAAGACTAACACTTGTGAGAATCTAAATTTCTTGTTTATAGCTGAATTCATTATTGAGATTACAGATTCACATGCAGTTGTAGGAAAGAATACCAAAATATCCCATGTATTCTTCAGCCAGTTTCCCCCAATTATAACATTTTCCAAAACTATAACAGAATGTCTCAAACAGGATATTGAAATCAATAAAGTTCACTGACCTTAATAATATATTCCCAATTTAACATGGACTTGTTTGGTTTGTCCATTTTGTTCCATACAATTTTATCATATGTATAGTTTCATGTATCCAGCACCACAGTCAAGACAGAACACGTAATCTTCATGTTCCCCCGCCCTGTCTCCAGTCCCTGGAAACCATTAGATTGTCTCCAAGTCTAAAAGTTTCTCTTTTCTAAAATGTTATAGAAATTGAATAATCCACCAAGTAATCTTTGGGGACTGGCTCTTTCATTCACTCAGCATAACATTCTGGAGATCATCCAAGTTGTTGCATATATGAACAGTCCACTTTTTGGTTTTTGTTTTTATCGTGAGGAGAATCCCACCACATTGTCTGTTTAACCTGCTAACCTGTGGAAGGACATCTGAGCTGTTTTCAGGTTGTGACTATTATTAAAAAAAAAAAAAAAAAAACGACTATGAACATTGGTATATGTGTTCTTGCATGAACATAAGTTTTCACTTCTCTAGAATAAATGTCCATGAGTTTTACTGCCAAGTTCTATAGTAAATGCATATTTAGTTTTATATGGAACTGCCAGCCTGTTTTCTAGGAAAAAAAAAAATACTATTTTACTTTCTCATCTTCTCCAGCATTTAGTGTTGTCACTTAAAAAAAAAAAAATCAGACATTCTGATAAGGACACAGCTCCTTGTGGTTCTAATTTACATTTTCCTGATAGGTAAGAATACCTTTGTCATGTGTTTACATACTCCATGTATACTTCAGTGAAAAGACTTTTCATGTCTTTGACCATTTCCTAAATGTACTTTTTGTATTTATTGTTTGGTTTTCAGAGACACAGTCTTTTGTCAGAAATGTAGGAATATGTATCTTTTCTTTCCATTCCCTTAACATAGTCTTTCACATACCAACAGTTTCTTTAATTTAGAAACTATCCAATTTATCATTATGTCTTTATGGATTTTGCTTTGGGATCCAATCGAAGAATTCCTTACCTAGACCTGGATCCTGAAGATTTTCTCCTACATTTTCATTTCAAAAGTTGTATAGTGTAATGTTTTATCATTAAGTCAATGACTCATTTTGAGTGTCTTTTTGTATCACCATATAAGGTTTAAGACATGATTGTTTCCTGTGTATAGAGGTCCAACACCTTCTGTTTCCTTTACTGAATTTCTTTTATATCTTTGTAAAAAATGACATAACTCTATTTAACTAGGTCTGTTTCTGAACTGTCCACTCCGTTTCATTAACTTATGTGCTATCACAACCCTTCTGCAAGTATCACAGTATCTTGATTACTGCTCTATATAGTAAAACTTACTATCTGGTAAGACCATTCCTCCCATTTTATTCTTTGTCAAGATTGCCTTAGCTATTCTAGAGCTTGTGCATTTTTCTATATTTTAGAATAAGCTCATCTACAGCAAAGGAAACAGTTAACAAAACCAAAAGACAACTGACAGAATGGGAGAAGATATTTGCAAACGACATTATCAGATAAAGGGCTAGTGTCCAAAATCTATAAAGAACTTAGCAAACTCAACACCCAAAGAACAAATAATCCAATCAAGAAATGGGCAGAGGACATGAACAGACATTTCTACAAAGAAGACATCCAGATGGCCAACAGACACATGAAGAAGTATTCCACATCACTCAGCATCAGAGAAATACAAATCAAAACCATAATGAGATACCACCTCATACCAGTCAGAATGGCTAAAGTTAACCAGTCAGAAAATGACAGATGCTGGCGAGGATGCAGAGAAAGGGGAACCCTCCTACACTGTTGGTGGGAATGCAAGCTGGTGCAACCACTCTGGAAAACAGCATGGAGGTTCCTCAAAAAGTTGAAAATAGAACTACCCTATGACCCAGCAATTGCACTACTGGGTATTTACCCTAAAGATACAAATGTAGTGATCCGAAGGGGCACGTGCGCCCAACTGTTTATAGCAGCAATGTCTACAATAGCCAAACTCTGGACAGAACCTAGATGTCCATGAACAGATGAATGGATAAAGAAGACGTGGTACATATACACAATGGAATACTATGAAGCCATCAAAAGAAATGAAATCTTGCCATTTGCGATGACATGGATGGAACTAGAGCGTATCATGCTTAGTGAAATAAGTCAATTGGAGAAAGACAACTATCATATGCTCTCCCTAATATGAGGAAGTGGAGATGCAACATGGGGGGGTTGGGAGGTAGGAAAAGAATAAATGAAACAAGATGGGATCGAGAGGGAGACAAACCATAAGTGACTCTTAATCTCACAAAACAAACTGAGGGTTGCTGCGGGGAGAAGGGGAGGGAGAGGGGGGTGAGGTTATGGACATTGGGGAGAGTATGTGCTATGGTGAGTGCTGTAAAGTGTGTAAACCTGGCGATTCACAGACCTGTACCACTGGGGATAAAAATACATTATATGTTTATAAATTTTTTTTTAAATTAAAAACAAAGAAAAAGCTCATATATGTGCATACACAAAAATTATTGTGGTTTCGATAGGAATTGAATATAACCTATATATCAATTTAGGGAGATACAGTGTATTTATATGAACACAGTATGCTTGCCCTATTTAGTTCTTCCTTGAATTCTTCCATCAGCATTTTGCAATTATCAGCTTATAAGGCTTATACAGGTCTGGTTAAGTTGCATTTTCTTTGGAATGAATATAATGATTTTTTCTTTCTTTTTTTCTTTTCTATGTACTTAGTGTACAGAAATAAAATTGATTTTTTGTGTGTGGTGGTCTTATATCCTGCAACCTTGCTGAACTCATTTATTCTAGGAGTTTTGTTGGAAGATTCCTTGGGATTTTTCTATGTTCATGTCATAGATGTTCATGTCATCTATAAATGGGGATAGTTGTATAATTTCCTTTTTGATCTAAGTGCTCATTATTTATTTTTCTTGCATTATGGCAGTGGCTGGCACTTCCAAGTTAATGTTAAATAAGAATGGTGAAAACAGACATTCTTGTCATGTTCCCCATCTTAGGGGAAAATAGTCTTTCCATATTAAGTATGATGATAACTGCATTTTTTTCCCAGATGATTTATTGCCAGTTGAGGCATTCCTCTCCATTCCTAGCTTGCTGAGAGCTTTTATCATGAATGAGTGCTGAACTGTACTTTTTTATATATCAATGCTTTTTTAATGTCAATTCATGTGATTAAATGACTTTTATTATTTCTCTTGTTGAGTGAAATTATATTGATTTATCCTCAAATGTTGAACCAGCCTTGTATACCTGAAATAAGTTCCTCTTTGTCATGGTGTATAGTTGTTTATATTTTAAATTCCTCATGTTAAGATTCTGTTGAAGATTTTTACGCAAGTTTGTGCAAGGTATTCGTCTGTAGTTTTCTTTTTTTAGCACTGTCTTTGTCAGGCTTCAGAAAACAAATTGGGAAATAGGCCGTCTTTAATTTTTAGGAAGAGTATGTTAATACTTAAAATACTTAGTAGTGCTATGGTCTGAATGTTTGTGACTACCTCCCAATCTCCCATTGCCCAAATAACATATGTTGAAAGTCTAATACCTGATATGATGGTATTAAGAAGTGGAGTCTTTGCACAGTGCTTTGGTGATGAAGATGGAACCTCATGAATGGGATTAGTGACTTTTTAAGAGGCCCTGGAGAGCGTGCCTGTCCCTCCCACATGTGAGGACACAGTGAGAAGGTACAAGCTATGATCCAGGAAGAAGGCCCTTGCCAAAATGTGACCACACTGGTACCCTGTTCATGGACTTCCCAGACTCCAAAACTATGAGAAATAGGTTTCTGTTGTTTATTACCTACCCATTTTGTGACATTTTGTTCCAGCAGCCTGAATAGATTAAAACAGATAGAATCCTTCAGTGAAGCCAAATGGGTGTGCCAATTTCATTTTTTTAAGAGTTTTAATTATAAATTTAAATTTATTTAATATTTGTAAGACAAATTACTGTTTCATTTTGGTTGATTTTGATAGCTATGTTTTTCAAGGAATTGGTGCATTTCTCCTAGACTGCTAATTTATGATCATAAAGATGTTCATAATATTCACCTGTTTTCCTAGTAGCTGCATGATTTATAGTGATTTCTCTATTATAACCTGACATCATCAATGGTGATTTATTTCTACTCTCTTTTTCTATATCTAATGAATAGATATTCATTAACTATTCTTTTTTGAAGCATCAACTTTGTTTTCACTGATTTTTCTCTACTGTTTTCCAGTTTTGAATTTCATTGATCTCTGCTCTTACCTTTATTATTTCCTTCTTTCTTTTTTTTTAATTTTAAGATTTTATTTATTTATTCAATAGAGAGAGACACAGTGAGAGAGAGAGAGACAGACAGACAGACAGCAGGGGCAGTGGAAGAGGGAGAAGTAGGCTTCCCAATGAGCAGAGAGCCTGACACAAGACTTGATCCCAGGACCCTGGGATCATGACCTGAGCCAAAGGCAGAAGCTTAATGACTGAGCCACCCAAGGTGCCTCATCCTTCCTTCTTCTTTATTTGGGTATATTTTGTCTTCTTTTCCTAATTTCTTAAGTAGGAGTTTACTGTTTTCAGGCTTTTCCTTGTTTCTAATGTAAGAATTTAGTGCTACAGATTTTGTTCTTTGCATTCCTCTAGTTGTCTCCTAAATATTTGATATGCTATAATTTTATTTCATTCAGTAATGTATAATTTTTATTTCCTTTGAGAATTCTTCATTGACCCAGGCATTATTTAGACATGTTCTGTTTAATTCTTTACTTCTTTAGAAATACAACTATTGTTGATTTCTGGTTGATTCCATTATGATAAGAGAACATACCCTGCATAATTTTCATTGTTTCGGTATTAAAGGCTGTTTTGGCCTAGGACACAGTTTGTCTTGGCACAGATTCCATGGCACTTGAAAACACATGTATTCTACAGTTTGGGGGTAGAATGTTCTATATGTGACAATTAGATCATTTTGGTTGACTGCATTACTCAGATCTCTATCTTCACAGAGTTTTGGTCTTGTTTCCTAGACTCATTAGTTAGCTTATAAGTTGCTGTGAGGAGTTGTTAAAGTTTCCAGCCATAATTTCACCATTCAGCTCCACCAGGTTTTGCTTCATGCAATTAAAAATTATATTACTTTGTTGCATACTCATTTAGGATCATTATGTGTTCCTTGTGGATTGATCTTTTTATCATGAAATGTTCCTCTTGGTCTGTAAATCTGTGGTGTTTTTGTTTTGTTTCACTCTAAGTAACTTCTCTGATATTAATATAGACACTCTAGCTTTCATTTTAACAAATCAGAGAGAGAGAGATGAACCATGAGAGATTATGGATCCCAGGAAACAAACAGCGTTTTGGGGGCAGGGGGAGGATGGAATAACAGGGTGATGGGTACTAAGGAGGGAATGTGTTGTGATGAGCACGGGGTATTATATACAACTAGTGAATCACTGAACATCACATCAAAAACTAATGATGTACTATACAGTAGCTAACTGAACATAATTTTTAAAAAATGCTTGCATGGTGCATTTTTTTTTTATTTTTAAATTTCAACTTCTGTATGTCATTGAGTTTGAAATGAGTTTCTTGTTAATTGCATATACTTTGCTCATTAAAAAAAATTTTTTTATTAAATTTTTTTATTTATTATTCAAGTTTTTATTTAAATTCTAGTTGGTTAACAATACAATATAATATTAGTTTCAGGAGTAGAATTTAGTGATTTATCATTCACTTACCACACCTGGTGTTCATAAAAGCACACTCCTTAATAGCCATCGCCCATTTAACCCATCCCCCACCTGCTTCCTCTCCAGCGACCCTCAGTTTGTTCTCTATAGTTAAGGGTTTCTTTATGGTTTTCTACCTCTCTAGTTTTTGTTTGTTTTGTTTGTTCTTTTGTTTTATCCACCCTGCTAATCTCTGTCTTTTAATTGGTGAAATTATGCCATTTACATTTAAGATAATTACTGATATGCTAGAGCTTATATTGGCCATATTACTGTGTTTTCTGTTTCCCTTACTTCATTCATGTTTGTCACACTTTTTTCTTTTCCTTTCATGCAGATCACTTGAGCATTTTTAAAGATATCGTCTGCCTGATACACTTAAAAAGTTTTTGAGTGTATCGCTTTGTATAGTTTTCAAACTTGTTGCCCGGGGAATTAAAATATACAAATGTGACATCAGAGTCAATTGAAATCAATATTTCACCACTTTGAGTGAAATGAGGAAAACTTACTTCCTTATAGGTGCTTGTACCTGCTCCATTCTTAAATATCACTTTCTCTAATATAAGATAGTTCTGTGATTCTTCTTTCAATTATCAAATGTGATTTATAAAATTTATGAGGATAAAATATTCTATTATATGTAATCATATTTGTGGCATTTGATTGTCCTTGTATTCTGGTGTACCAAGATTCTTTCTTTTATCATTTTATTTCTTTTTGAAGAACTTCTTTTAAGGGTAGTTTCTCTTCAACTGGTCTCTATATTTCCCTTTATTTCCTGAAGAATCATTTCACCAGATATATGATTTTTAGTTCTTTTCTTTCACCACTTGAAAATGTGCCACATCCTTGTGGAAATAATGTGAACATTATAGCATATAATTTTTTTCATTTTAACTCTTATCCTGAGATTTCAGTTATAGATAGTGGCTAAGTAATGATGTGATCATTTTGAGTATTGCTAATAAAAAATAAATGCCAATAAAAAGCAAGATTAGGGCCATGACTTCAAGCCACATAACTATGTTTTGTTCTATGGCTTCAAAGGATTCCTAAAGCCTAGGAAATTGGATAGAACGGTAAGAAAAACAGTTCAGAATGTTTCTTCCCAATGTACATATCAAGTTTTTACATTATTATAAAAAGAGTATAGTGGGCACATCTCTACAATGTCCTCCAGTTATCCCCAACTTTTAGTAGTCACAACCTTGTGTAATTCCCTCCTGTTCATTGAGGCTGGCCCTAGTGATCGGCTTCTAGTGAATATGACATTGCCAGAATGAAAAGCATCATTTCTGAAGTTAGGTTATGAAAAGAGTGTGACTTCCATCTTGGCAGCACTCTGTCAACTGCCCTTTTGGTGATCACTCTGATGAAGCCAAGAGCCATTTCATAAGCTGCCCTGTAGAGAGGCTCAGGAACTAAGTCAAGAAACTGACTAACAGCTTATAAAAAATTAAATCCTGCCCACACTATTCTGAGGAAACTTGGAAGCACATCCACCCCAAGTTGAGCCTAAAGACCACTCTAGCCCTGGTAAACACTTTCATTACATCCCCTTCAGACACCTAACTAAGCCACACCTGGATTCCTAACCCACACAAACTGTGAGACAATAAATACTGTTTTAAACCACTAAATGCTGGTATAATTTGTTGTGCAGCAAAACAGAAAGGCAGCATATGACTACAAAAAAGCACTTCCTCAAATTATCAATTATCATTGCTATCCATCACAATTTACTCCAACCTCACACAAAAGTGTCAATACTTAAGAAATAAATTGTTAAAACTGACCAATTAAAGTCAGGCTAACTGACTTTACTAAAGTGATATAAAATGAGGGAATCAGAAACAGTAAATCTCAATCCAAATTGCCAATCATAGGATTAAAGTAAGTCAATTTTATGGTGTAGCTTCAGATGATCTTAAAATGTAAAGAGCACACGGCACTAAAGATACATTCTATTCAGGGAATCAAATGTATGAAATATTACATTATCTTGTTTAATTTACTTGTGTTGACCTAAGGTAAAACTGGCTGGTCTTTTTGAAGCTTATCACAAAGGACAGGTACTCACGCCATTAGTCTATAGGAAGAACATTATGTGACTAATCCAAAAAGGAAGAAAGGCATCACAGACCAAGCAAACGAGATGTGTAATCAGGAGGATGGCCACAAATGAACATAATTACCTTTTATTGTTTTTGCTTATTTTATTTAAGCTGATTGAAATCCCAAAACAATTTTAGAGTCTACAGACAGCTTCCATTTATTAGTAATTTCTCTAAAATTCTGATATTGGTTTGACAGCAGAGAAAAGTTTCTTTACAAATTACTTTAAAATAACTAAAAGACTGAAGTTTTCACCAAAAAAATGTTAATTTTCAGAAAAATCTATTTTTTGCCTCTGCTGACATCTGGGAAATAAAAAACCAACAAGGGAAAAATATTCTGGGTTTTCACTGGTATAAGTTGGCCCTTTGAAGGGTAATAGTATCAGGAAATATAAACTGACATGAAACAATGCCTTTAATAACTTAAAAAGTAAATAGTGTACAGATTTACTTTCCTAAAATGTTTCTCAAGAACACATAACTACCTATAATTAGGTAACTCAACAAATAGGATTTTTCTCTATAGCTATATATAAAAATGGGCATGTTCATTTGTACATTTTGACATTCTAATAAATGCTAAATTTATTAAAAAGAAATTTTACAATTAAAATCAAGATATTGTTTAGCTTTTGAAAAATGAAAATGCTCTACAAATTATTTAGACTTCTTCCCCGTTTTTCAATGCAAATTACAATAGTATAAGGAAAGCTGTCCATGCAAATAGCACCTTATTTAAGTTTAGTAGTGCTTATTTTGAACACATAAAGTGGCATTGAAATCTGTTTTTAGTTTTATGAATTGAAATCAATTTGAGGATAACATGTATTTTCAGTGCTTAACAACTAATATATTTTGTAATATTTATCATTTTTGATATAAGAATAATTTCTGTAAATCAGATGATGATAAACTGAAGAGTTTGGTATCTATAGTGAAATCCAGAGACAGTGAGAGCAATTATCAAACATTTTCTTAAGCATTTCACATATTTGAGTCTTTTCACTTTTCACCATAACCCAAATAGTATATTTGATTGTATTTATCTTTCTATGCCCATTTTCTACTTATTCTGAGTGCAGATGTAGATGTGTGAGAGTGGGTCTATGTACGACAGACAAATTCCTCAGAAAAAACTGTTCTAACTTTTTATTATTACAGATAAATTTTATTAATTGTAACTGCACAGTCTCTGGTCTAACAGAAAAGATTTCCAAGTATTTATAATACCACTTTAGTCTGGCTCTTCTCTACTATTAGAGTGACAATGTGCACATGCTAGTATTTTCATTTTCCTGGCTACTGTTCTTTCACTTAAATCTATTTCAGGAATGTAATTAGAAATCATATTTTAAAATTCCTTATTTCAAACAAAGATATCAGTTTGAAACGTTAAACATTAATCTATTTACATCTGTAAAATTTCTGTTTTAAACAATACAAAATTCCATTGTTGTTAGAAAACTTCCAAAGCAATTCCTGTGACATTTAGAATGGGCTCTGATTTCACAGTTTTACAAGTTACTAGTTTAAAGTGAAACTTGACAGTGTATTTAACAAAACCTCCAAATTCATTTATGTTCCAAAAAGAATAATACAAATCTTGCAACTATTTGGCTGTTGTCACCTAAGGGAATTCTGAAATTATTTTTAGGTATTTTATTTTATTTTTACTTAAAGTTACATTACATAATATTTATACTCTTTATTCAAAATGACATACTGGGTATTTTAATTTTTTTAAATTAATTTAACTTACTAGTTAAATACTATTGATACTTTCCCTAAGAAATAATTTTTAAATAAAGAACTTTGCTCAAAAACTAATGATGACTAACATAACATAATAAAATTTTAATAACATAATAACACAATAAAATTTTAAAAATTTAAAATAAAGTGGGAGTTAAAAAAATAAAAACAAAAGAAAGAAAGGTAAATTATGCATAAAAAGAGGTCTGGGGTAAATATTAGCAAAATACTGTAAGTGGTTTCTAAATGGTAGAAAAATGGGTAATTCCTTTTAGTTCATCTGCATGTCCTACATTTTCTACAATAAATATATATGATATCCAAAAACAAAAACAAAAACTTTGTGGGGTGCTGGGTGACTCAAGTTAATTAAGCAGCCGATTCTTGATTTCTGCTAGGTCATGATCTCAGGGTCCTGGGATTGAGCCCCAGGATGGGCTCTGTGCTCCGTGCGGAGTCTGCTTCAGGATTCTCCCTCTTCCCCATCCCTGATGTTCTCTTTTTTAAAATAAATAAATAAATCTTAAAATAAAAAAGACCTTTCCAACAAATTGCGCATATCATCTTGTTGCCTGTTTGGCATGCCTTTGTACTGCATTAGCTAATTTCCAGTGTAATCACAGTTAATATAACATATAAATACCATATTTAGGAAATTTAAGACAGAAAAAAGTATATAAAATGCAACTACCTAGAAAATACAAACACTGATAAAAAAAAAGGTAGGAGAAATGACTACACCGAATTTAAGAAAGGCAGCAAGTATTTATTTTAGTCATTGCTATTAAGAGCCCAGTGAGGCTCATTTATTGTCAGTGTTTTCCTTTCTTGACTTAAATATGCAGTTTTTGTGCCAGATATTCAGTTACAGTGAAGGACATGAATTTGCTCCTGGATTACCAAACTCCTTTACTTTGGGAAATCTGCTACAAAACATGGAAAATAAAGCACACTTGACCAACAGTTATTCTCAGTAGCAGCATTCTAACCACAAGAATTAGATGTCAGTTCCAGTAAGAGAAGGTGAATTAACTGATCAATTTCTGACTGTTAGCTTCCTTAGGAAGCCTCCAAAAGCCTCCACTTACTGCGAATTCTGAACTTGTACGCTTTCTTCAGAAATGTTTAACAGAGTTTGGTCCATGTTTTAAAATTATCTGATTGCTCTCTGTATTTCCCACTAAGCTGTGAGCTCAGTGTGAGTAAGGACCATGTTTGTTTTCACTCATCATTCCGTCCCCAGGGGCCAGGTCAGTGTGTGAGTTAAAGTAAACATTAAGCAAATATTTGTGGTTGAATGAAAGAGTAAATGAATGAGAGATATTTAAGAGAAAAGTGTCTCTAGAATCCAGCAAAGATTATTTGTAAAGAATTTATAAAGATAATATTTTCATATATAGAAATGATACTAATTTTTTACACTTCTAGATAAAAGACAATGAGTGAACACACCCCCATTAATTTTGTGAAGTCAAAACAACCGTCATACCAAGACCTGACAAGAACTTTATGACAAATATCTCCCACTAACATCAATATAAAAACATACATAGACACATTAGCAAGAAAAACCTAGTGATTAAAAAGATTAATATATCATAAAGAAGTTGAATATATTCCAGGGACATAACTTTGGTTTAGCGTCTGCTTATCAACTACTGCAATTTATTTAATAAACCATGCTAATAAAATGGAGAAGAATTTCAATAAATAAGAGCATTTGATAAAATTCAAAGCAGTTTATGATTTAAAAACCAAGCAAATCAAATACAAAAAGGAAAATATGTCGTATGATAATAGTTATCCACAGAAAACCTAAAGCAATAATCCTTAAAAATATATTATTGAAAGCTTCTCCCCCAAATGGAAAACAGGAAAGGGGTACGTGCTATTACTATCACTCAGGATTATACAGTAAGTGAAAAGAAAATTAAACAGGAGTAGAAAGGAAGAAATAAAACTATACTGTAACATGCTTGTAGTATGTAGTAAAAATTCAAATCAATTCACCGTTAGGACCAGTAAGTGAAATTAGTAACGTTATTCAATATAAAGTCAACATACACAATCACATGTATTTCTATGTTCTAGAAACAAATACATATCAAATATAAAATTTTTAAAACAATGTCATTTTATAATTGCATTAAATATATCAAAATGGCTAGGGATATCACAGAAGATAGGTAAACATATGTTCTATAATCCACAATACATTATTGAAAGAAACTAAATAATATCTAAATAAATGAAGGGCTATGTCATGATTATGGATTGGAAAGCTTAAGATTGAAAGATGACATTTCCCCAAATCGACCTACAGATTCAATGTAATCCCACTCAAAAACCAAGAAAATTGATTTGGTGGAAACTGGCAAGTCGATTCTACACATTCCTTTGTAAATGTCAATAGTGAAAAATGCCAAGAAAATGTTAAAGAAGAACAAAAGGAATTATATGACTGGATATGAAAACAATATAAAGCTACAATAATTAGAACAATGAAGTTTTGGCACAAGGAGAGACAAATAGACTAACGCAAGAGAGCACAGTCCAAATACAGACCCTCATGTCAATGGTACCTGATTTATGACAGTTCAGTATGAGAAATTATTTTTCCTTTTTTCAACAAAGGGTGCTAGTCAACCATATATCCATATGGAACTAATTGCTATATCACACCATATAAAAAGTTCACTTCCATTAGAGAACTGACAAAAAAAAGTTAATTAAGAAAAATCTCTCATTACCTTGTAGAAAGCAAACAGGATAGCAAGCATTAGGGTGAATGTTTGTACACTGAACTTTATTAATAAACTAAGAATTTCTGTTCATGAGAAGATACTGTTCCCAAAATGTAATTGCAAACAACTGCATGGGAGAAGCCCTTGGCCATATGTATACCTACTACGGATTCAAGTCTAGGATGTATAAAGAATTATCAGAAATTTTCAAGAAAAATCTAACATGATTTTTTAATAACATGCCAGATATGTTTAAATATACTTCATGAAAGATGATCTTCAGTCACTAAACATATAAAATGTTCTTACATCATCAGTTATCAAGGGAATTCAATGTAAAGCCACTACCCATAAGAATTTTCATAGTAGCATTATTCCTAATAGCTCAAAACTAAAACTGTCCATTTTCCATAAACTAAAAATAGATACAGAAAGTTCATTATAGTCATGGATAGAAAACTGTAGAACAATAAAAATGGGTGCTCTGGCGCTGCAGAGTGATACATCTCCTATACATAATGATGAGTGAAAGGAGCTGGTACAAAATGATACCTTTTGGAGTTCAAGAAGAGGCCAAGCTACTCTTCATGACAGAGATTGATAGTGTTTACCCTTAGTTAGAAAGGCTATGACTGGGAGAAGGCCTGAGGGAGGCTTCTAGAATGCTAACAAGGGTCTATTATTTGATCTGGGTGGTGGCTACATGGGTGTGTCCTTTTTAAAAATCCATTGAGCAGCATATGTTCACAACCTGCTCACTTTACAGGAAGCCAACACTGATGAGCCTCATCATTTAGATAATAAGGAAACAGCCAGTTGCCAGGCTGTCTTTCCAAATACTACATCTACCCAGATTTCTAGCCCTGAAGAAGCTTTTGGATTAGGTGTCAGAATACACAGGATACAGGGAGTGTTATCACAATATGTTGTAGTGTGTACTCTAATGGACGCACAGGGACAGCACAGAAGAAGGGAAATTATCCCTCTGCTTGCGGTAGAGAAAAACGTATCAGTGTCTTTGGTCACAGGATGGGGAGAACACGGTGACAGGACTAGCTCATGAAGCTCACAGCTGTCAGCAAACTGTAGATCAGCTCTGCTTGAAAGGAAATATATTCCCTGAAAGGACAATACCTCGCTTAAATGAAATGATTCCCAATTAGGTGTACTGAAATAGTTTATTATGTGGATTTTGAATGGGCAGAAAACAAAAAAAAATCCAGTTAATTCACTGCTTAACTCAACAAAAAGCTTGATGAAATTTGTTCATATAATATAATTAAAAAGTTTTCTTTCTCTACTCATGTCTCTTTAATGCAAGGAAACCTAACATAATATACTATTTGATTCATGCTTTACTTATGCAATCACCTAGATTAAATTCTCAGGATGTTTCTTTGTTACATGAAATCAAAGCTTATTAAAAGAGTTAAGTTGGGTTATCAGAGTTTCATTACCAAATATCTCTCCTCTTAATGGAAATGAAGGCTTGAGTCACAGCAAACAAATGGTTTGTAAGGCCCTTAAGTTTCATGACAAAAGAGCCAATTGTCCTGTTTCCCATAAACACCCACACACACAAAAACTATGATCATATGCTTGATAATGTCTCCATTTACCATTATCTTTCTTGCATTTATAAAAATGTTTAATTTAGATAGATAACCAACAAGATTATCTGGGCTTGCCTCAAAATAATGAGGACTAAAACAAATTGTAGTGGGGGGTGGGCATGGTAGGAGACAAACCCAACCACTTCTAACTTCTTTGAACATATTTCCATTTTCAAAAATTTGGGACACATAAAAAAAGAATAAAGAAAATTATTTTGCTCTTCAAATGCTTAAATTAAAATGGAAAAAAGAAAAAAGAAAGTAACTTGATATTTTGGAAGACTAGATTCAAATGTTGAATTCCACTTTCTCATTATATTTACAAAAGCCAGATCTACTTTTAAATTTCTAACAATCTTTGGCAGCATAAAAGATCTGACCTCAGAGTCTCAAGTCTCCCACTAAGTTCTGTTGCATAAAATCTAGAAAACAAACCAATATTCAAATTTCTACTATGCTTTAAAGTAATCTGCACAACTCAGAAGAACTCTCAAATATCGTAAGTCAATTAAACATTTCATAAAATAAAAAATCTGAAATTTTAAAAAAAAGTAACATTTTAAAACAGCAGATATTCCTACAAGTTAAAAAAAATAAAAAAAACTGAAGATAGTTTGTTTTTTTTTTTCCCCCTAAACAGTGAATAAGAAAGTATTCTGATTACTTTGGGACTGTTCTGGCTTAAATACACTATCATAAGGTAAAACAACAGAGCAGGTAAGCACATCTTGTTACTATAACAAGTTAACTTGAATATAAAAGCATTTTCTTTCCCATACCTCAACGTTAGTCAAACATCTCTTAACTATTTACTGCTGCTTTTAGCCATTATTCCTGATTTTACAATAGCTATTAGCTTTTTGAAGAAAACTTCTGTACTTTCTCTTGTTACTCCAAAAGGTGAGAAGGAAATTGGAAGGAGGGTATCCTGCAAAGGAAGTTGATATAACCTCCCACCAGGTGTGAGATCTTGGAGAAGACAACTTTTCCAGATAAGTCTGAACAATAAACATGGAGTGATGAGACCTACTTCATCAGTTTGCTTTGCGATTGCAATGCTGTACTACGTAGAGATCCAGGCACAGTGCTGACATTCAATAGGGTTAACTATTATGTTATGACTCTTTTTACTATATAAGATTCCCTTTCTGCATATCATGAATTTATGACTAAAACTAAAATATAGAATATAAAACCAATGTTCACACTTTTCTTATTACCAGTACCAAGTTTTCGGTGAAGATAGCAGATAAAATCCTGACAATCAGCTCTTTAAACAGTTTATTCTATTTTCTATCCCTCCTTTGGGCAATAAAATATCTGCTAAAATGAAATCGAGAAAAAATGAGATTAATACAACTTAGAAAGCAAAGCACTTAAGGAAAAAACAAAGAAGAAGATAGAGGAATGTAAACAAACCCACTTCCAAATTATCTGAAGCTATGGGAACCATGAAATGATACACTGAAATAAACAACTCAAACTGATGTTTCCTTGGTTCCTGTCCAAACAGGATGTACAATTCACATATAAAGGGCTCACATACATTAAAAGCAAAGCTGTTCTATTACTCTACTCTGGTCCTGTCATCAACTCTTAGCTTACACTTATAATATATGAGTTACACAGTCTTAAAAAGAACAGATTTTGTGCCTATAAAAGGATGTTGGTGTAGAAACTATTTGAAAACCCAAATACAGTTCAATTTAGTAATTTGTGTGTGTGTGTGTGTGTGTGTGTGTGTGTATGCACACACACACACGCATGTGTGGGGCTGTGTGTGGTATCTGAGCATATAATGGGGGTGGGGGGGGAGGATGGCTAACTGAGAAAAATGATGTGTCTAAACTAAGTTTCCTGCTCAGTTCGCTCCTTTTTTATCTGTGGCCCCATGCTCTAAGTTAATTATCTTATTCTGGATTTATGACATCACATAGTAATTTTAATAATCGTTTCTACCATCAGGCTATGAGCTTCTATGAGCTTCTGCAACTTGCTTTTTATCTTTGTGTTCACAGTGACTAGAATATAGAAGATACTCAATTAATGAACCTAGAGGGAACTAGAAGATAGAAGATACTCAATTAATGAATCTAGAGGAAACCAACTGAACCATTCAATTAAAAGAGCTTACAACTGCCAAAATCCATGTGCATGCAATTATGTTTATGTATGTCCATTGGGCCTTAACAAATTAATCTTATTTTCTTCATGTGGAATCCTCAGGTCTGTTGGAAATGTAAAGAGTTATTTGCTGTGTGTGTTTGTGTTTACGTGGAAACAGAAAACATGAATTTTGCTGCTTCAGGGAGTTTAGGGAATGCCTCTATTTCTTACTCTTGTGAAGATTAACCGGCTTTCCTCCATTTTTTTCCCATTAATCAATATCACCACTATCCTCTCAGTTTGTGTAAGCCAAAAATTTAAACTTCCTTTACTGATCCTTCTTCATCATCCCCTATTTCCAATCAATTACCAGGCCCTGTTCATTTCACCATCAAGGAAGTTTCTAATCTATGGCTACTTTTCTCCTTCTCAGCCACCTGAGTCCAAAGATAGACCCCTCACTCAGGTTCCTGGAAAAGAGTACCAGCAGTTCTCCCTTCCAATGCTGTTCACCACTCACCAACTGCAGAGATATTTTTGCATTTTTAATCTGATTATTTCATCTTTGCTGAAAAACCTTAATTTGCTTTCCTGTTCTTCTCAGGATTAAATCCAGGATCCTTACGGAGCGACACCAGCCTTACCTGCTGGTCTCCCTTTGTCTTTCCACTCCAGCCTCTCCAGGCTTCCTGTTCTTGCATACCTGGAGATTGCACTTCTTATTCTAGCCAAGCTTTTAGTCCTGGATTACCAAAATAACTCAGCTTCCTTTGGGTATCAAGGCTCTATTCTTATATTAATTCTTCAGAGAGAATATTTCTTTCACAAAAAATGCAGAAGTTTCAATTTGAACTAAATATGTATGTTCTGTATTTTAAAAATAGATAATTCTTAAATATTCACTAAATTCTAGATTTCTTTTTCTTCCTCTTGATTAATTCAAAGTATCAACCTACTCAATTAATACTCAACATGTAACAGATATAATTTATGCTATACATATATTTAACCCTAACATACAAAGGAGCTACTCAAACTCATTACGATGTTTTTTCAAATGCTTTCCTATTACTTAAAATGAACCACCACAGACAGTTGTTTTCTACTGCTTTATAACGTCCATCATCAAGAGATCACACAGAGCCACAGTTTCTACATGATTATAAAGTTCAGAGGATATAAAAGAGAAATATCTTCTGAAATAAATCATTTGGTTAACATTTAAAATTTGTCACAGAATACATTTTTAAAAAACTTAACACTTTTCATAAAGTAGAACAAAGACTATTTGACATATTAATGTGATGTGGATTTTGAATCTTTCTAAATAAAATGATTCAAATATATTTTCTTATTAAAATACTGAAACTTCCGGGAGTGCCTGGGTGGCTCGGCTCAGTCAATTGGGTGGCCAACTCTTGATTTTGGCTCAAGTCCTGATCCCATGAGCTGACACCCTGGTGGGACTGAGACCCTCGTGGGGCTCTGCGCTCAGCAGAGGGTCTGTTTGAGGATTCTCTCCCTTTCCCTCTGCCCTCCTCCAGCTGGCATGCTTGTTCTCTTTCTCTCTAAATAAATACATAAATCTTATAAATAAATAAATAAATAAATAAATAAAATACTGGAACTTCCTAATAGAGATATGAAAAGCTGATTTTCCTTTCTGTAAACTCAACCAGGACTTATAACAGTGTTTAACGATAAAAGATGAAGCACTGATCATGCAATAATGAAAATCTAACACTCTAAGTATATTTATGCTTCTACTTCATGGGAGTTCTACTGCATTCTGTGTCAGCAGGAAAATCTATTGCATTTCCAACACGGGTAACAAAAGATACCCACATTTGGTGATATCATCTTCCGATTTAAGTGAACGTGGCCAGTGCTTTAAATCCGAAGTCAGTCTGGTATTTGTTTCCTCTAGCTCCAGACAGTCACTCCTTTAACTCGGCTTTTCTCCTTCCCATGGGAGGCAGACTGCTGTCCTTCACGCTTCACAGAACACCAAGATCATCACCTGTCATCCCTGCTCTCTCTCCTGTTCCAACCTTCCACAAAACCTTCTACCTTTCAATCACTTAATCACCTTGCTATCCCTTTCAAAACTCCTGTGCCTCGCCCTAAATCAATAACTTTCTTAAAGCTTACCAATTCGAGTAAGAAAACTGTTTTCTTGATATTTTCCATGGAAGTTCTGTATGATTTTATATTTAGACTTCCTAATTAAGAAAATTCTTCAAAATAGAGTCCCTCTCTCAAAAAAAAAAAAAGAAAGAAAGAAAGAAAAGAAGCAAAACAATGAATCTTGGAACACTGAAAAAACTAAAATTAAATTAAGACATTAAAAAAAAAAAAGAAGAGAAGAGAAGAGAAAAATCAATAAATTTACCAATACCCAGAGAATACCATGGAAGCATTCAAAAGCAATGCAGACTACGAAACTAACAGTAAAGACTTTATTTTCTAGATTTGTTAAGGCAGATTGGGAGAATTTTTTTTTTTTCTGACATTCTAGAACTGCGAATCAAATACTTGGGGTTTTTTGTTATTGCATTTTTATTTAATTTTTTAATATTTTATTTATCTATTTGGCAGAGAAAGAGACAGGGAACACAAGCAAGGGGAGCAGCAGAGGGAGAGGGAGAAGCATGCACTCCCCTGAGCAATGAACCCAACTCAGGGCTCCATCCCAGGGCCTGAGCAGAAGGCAGAAGTTTAACAGACTGAGTCACCCAGGCGCCCCTGCATGTTATTTTAATCAGATGGAAGTCATATGTGTGATTCATAGTGACACTGTGAATGGGGGTTTACCACCCGCTGAGTGTGTTGATGCAAATGACAGTCCATTTATGAAAGTTCTTCACTGAGGTTTACAAATGACTTCCTTAGTTGATAAAACAAAGGTAGAGCTAAGAAATCCAAGTGAAAAACATTGCTTACTATCTCTTTACAAATTTTTGGCCCTACTGGGTTTTTTTGTTGTTGTTTAAATCAGCATCCCTTTACATAAAGCCCCCTATTCAAAGATGAAGACTCTTGCAAACCTCCCTGTCACACTACATTGGACTGAAAAATTGTTATGCAAACTCCAATTCACATAACCAAAAGCGAGCAGGGGGTAATTATGCAAGTTTAAAAGATAAACTGGGGCATATTAAACATTTTAAAAATTTGAAAAAATACTTGACTCAAATTGGGACAGCTCTAAACTAGAAGTGGTTTGGAGCTCTTTACCCATAGTAGCTCAGGGAAAGACTTTTTTTTTTTTTTTAAGATTTTATTTATTTATTTGACAGACAGAGATCACAAGTAGGCAGAGAGGCAGACAGAGAGAGAGAGAGAGAGAGAGAGAGGAGGAAACAGGCTCCCTGCTGAGCAGAGAGCCTGCTGCAGGACTTGATCCCAAGACGCTGGGATCATGACCTGAGCCAAAGGCAGAGGCTTTATAACCCACTGAGCCACCCAGGTGCCCCAGGGAAAGGCTTTTGCAGATAAAAGGCAGAAGCAATGTAAGGAAATTAATGATTGATTATAGCTTAAAGCCTAGTTGGCTGTTTGTGATTGGCTGACCTTTAGTTTCAATCTCTTTAACCTTACAGCTTAGATTTTGGTTTATGTAGGTCACCATAGCATTAGAGTGACATCAGTCTAATGGCCTCTTTGTTTAATTAATTTAACAAGAGTAGTTTTAATCTTTTAAAAGTACCCATATTTATTTCAATTTTCAGCCACTTTAGGGTTTTAAAATCTTTTCAGCAACTCATGTGAAACAAAGGCAAAATAAAAGACAAAACCAGGAAATGCATATATAACAGTGTATTTTGATAATCACTTTATTAAAACAACACATATGTGTATATAATAATGTCTATTCGTTTCTGCATGTTCCTAACATAGACTGAGGATAAACATTTCTTAGCTTTTGAGATTTGATGCATTCCATGGACAAGTATTTACTGAATTTCTCCTGTGTGTCAGGCACACTGTTCTCTGAAGGTACATTAGGAAATAAATGGATTTAAATGTCTGTTCTCAGGGTGCCTGAGTGGCTCTATCCGTTAAGCATCCAACTCTTGATTTTTGGCTCAGGTCATTATCTCAGGGTCATCAAGCCCTGTGGTGGGTGCTGTGTTGAGCTTAGAGCCTGCTTAAGATACTCTCTCCTTCTCCCTCTGCCCCTCTCTGCTAGTGCTCTCTCTCTTTAAATAAATAATAAATAAATAAAATCTTTAAAAATAAATATATAAATGTTCTCATGGAAATCAGATTGTGATTACATGTGAAATCTGACTCACAGAAACTCAAGCATATATTAGGTTTTTTCCTTCAAAGATTCACTTGCAGCAAATTATCAAGATGTTTTCACATCTTAAAATGGAACCAAAATTTTGCTATGAAAGAATCCAAAGAAATTATTTTGAACATGTTCTAAGAACTGAATATAACAGAACTGCCTAAACTCTAACACAAACTAACCCAGTTTTTGGAGTTTAATCACATATTCCTGATTAATCTTCCAAATATAAATATTTACACATGTTCAACTCTTCTTTTATGAAGGAACTCTGGGCTGAGAATGAACTGAACTTTCTAAAACTTCTCAAAAATATTTTAAACAGGAAACCAGCTGCCTCCACCCACCCATGGCAATGTGTTCAAAGTGTCGTACCGCAAGAGCTCATTTAAGTCCTTGAATTCTCCAAATTTCTGCAGGTCAGACTTAGTCCTTGAATTATAAGTCGTTATGAATGTGATTGCAGAGCAAGTTGAAAAAATAAAATTATTAGTGAATATGGACCTACCCAAGGTTCATAATTATGTTTTTTTTCTTAAAATACATGATTAATCTATTTTGAAATCACAAGGCTATCTACCTCTGAATAGGAATAGCATATGTTCCAGAAAGTATATCGTATCTCTTGTGACATACATGGAAAAAATACAAAACAGATATGTAAAGCTGACTTTGTATATAATTAAAACATAGCCATGTACAGTACCACCTTCCCATAAAAAGTATTATAAAGCTACTAAACCAATTATTTTCTCTTGGTAAGGAAGATACTAATACTCAGAAAAAATGAAATAAAATAATATAAAAAAGCAAAGGAGAAACAATGGAATTGTTTGAAACTGAATGCTTTTTTGTTATAACAAAAAGAGAAATGGTAATATATACATATATATGACCACAAATTATCAGAACAGCAATTGATAATACATTGGTGTTTAGAGAAAAGGCTGACTTTTTATCCTAGTTACTTGCATGAGATTATAGTCTTGTTACATTTCTATGGACTCTCCTAAGATTAAATTGATATCAATTATATATTTTGTAAAATAAAACAAGTGATATATATATTATCTGGAGGAAAATACCTTCTCCAGAAAAAAAAAAAAATCTGGTGGTTGTATAATACTTAAATTACCTCAAACTAATGAAACCCAAAGTCTTGATTTCACTGGGAAAATTTCATGTATTATCTTAAAACACGAAATATCAAAAAGTGTTAATGTTAGATTTTGATTTGAAGAACACTTACTATAACAGTTACTATACATGCTAATGAAACATTTTCCTGTTCATACATTCTACATTTTAGCCAAAATGTCTTTGTACTCTGTTTAGATATAGAGTCTCCAATCATCTTTTTTTTTTAAGATTTTATTTATTTTGGAGGGCACCTGGGTGGCTCAGTCCATTAAGCAGCTGCCTTTGGCTCAGGTTATGATCCCAAACGCCTAGCATCAAGTCCCGCATAGGGATCCTTACTCAGTAGGGGGTCTGCTTCTCCCTCTGCTCCTCCCCCCAGCTTGTGTGCTTTCTCTCTAATAAATAAAAATCTTTTAAAGATTTTTTTTTTTTTTTTTTTTTTGAGAGAGAGAGCATGAACAGTGGGGAGAAGCAGAGGGAGAGGGAGAAGCAGACTCCCTGCTGAGCAGGGAGCCTGATGTGGGATTTAATCCAAGGACCCTGGGATCATGACCTGAACCAAAAGCAGGCACTTAACTGACTTGAGTCCCCCAGGCGCCCCACCAATCATCTTTGTAAGTGTTGATATTTGGCGTTTTGTCCTTTGGCATGAAAGAAAAGTAAAACTAAAGAGAAAAGCACTTTAAATATAAAGCAGAGTTCTTTCCTAGCAAATTGCTAATGGATCTGAAATCAGTTTTCACCTCTTTGTAATGTAGGCATAGTGTTTTACTCCCTTAGTCAAGACCAGAAACTGGATTAAAAACATCAAAACAACAGGAAGTGAAGAGCCAGTGTTTACATTTCTCAAGAGATCTGAATTTCCAGCCCCTAAAATAGAAAATGTAAGACATGTGCATGGAGAACTGCACAAAGCTGAAGACCAGATTAAACTCCTGTATTTCTGAAAAGTTGCTATTTTCTTATTTACCCACCCAGTCATATAAATATTTCAACTCTTTCTCAAATAATCCCTATAATGCCACAGTGTTAAGTCTTCCTCTGAGCCTCTATTTTTACTTTTTTCTATCTCTCTGCTCTACCAGATTTGGATTTTTCATTTAATTTATTTAAGAAAGAAAAAAAAAAAAAAACTCTAAGAAATGTGTGGAATCCTAGAATTGGGCTGATCATTTTCATTACTGCTTACTTTTCACAGTAATTAGATTTTTTAAAATTAGAGCAAAGGGAGAATATATTCATACCAGTAATTTCCAGATGTCACCATATTTTACACACTGCTCAGAATCAATGTAACATAAATACATCAACATAACCGTCATCAGAATGGTAGAGCAGAAATCAGAGAACACTGGATTCAGAATCAGAAAACCTGGGGTAAATCTGCTCCTTAGAATGGTCACTTGAACACATATCTTCATTTGCAACGAGGAGATAAATGTAATGCCTTCAACATGACCTACACTTGCTGAGAGAGCACTGAGCAATTGTTTCTATTAGGAAGCACTAGAGCTTGTGCTAATAGGTCAGTCACAAGCCTGATGGATCAAGTAAACTTTTGAAGTGAAGGTAGTCTGAGCTGAGATGCACTCTAAGTCTAAATCAGGGACAGTGTGGAAAAAAAAAAAAATGTAGACTATCTCATTAACTTTATATTGATTATATTTTAAGATTTTAATAAAGATACTGAGCTAAGTAAAAAATATTATTCAAATCAATGTCACATTTATTTTTTTAATTTTAACTTTAAATTTTTTTTTTCTTTTTCCTGAAGATTTTATTCATTTATTTGACAGAGAGAGAGATCACAAGTAGGCAGAGAGGCAGGCAGAGACAGAGGAGGAAGCAGGCTCCCTGATGAGCAGAGTCCAATGCTGGGCTAGATCCCAGGACCCTGAGATCATGATCTAAGCCAAAACCAGAGGCTTAACCCACTGAGCCACATAGGCACCCGTATTTTTTTAATTTTTAAAATGTAACTTTAAGTTGCAAATGTTGCTTGAGTTCTATTTCTGTTGGAAACCTCTACTCTAGAACATCCAAAAGAAATTTAAGTGTTTTTCTTTTTCAAAGAGAATTTTACAGAAATAGAAAACTTTGTTTTGATTTTTCCAAATGTGTTCAGTGTATTCTCACCAAATTTCTCCCTATTTTAGAGAGGCTTCCTATCTATGCTTCAAATGAAGATGACTGCTAATGACTTTACAAATATATGTTTAAATGCATTCTATCGATAATTTAAACACACATCAGAGCTATGGCTGCCATTCAGATATAAATGAACAGGACATTTTCATTCTCTGCCACCTGGTCACATAATGAAGAAGCTGCAGTAATCACATCCAAGTAAAATGGTTATCATTTGAAACACTGGATAGGACTGTTCAACATTCTCATCTAAGCTTTAAAAGAAACCCCATTTGTTTGAAGTTGTTTAGACAGCAAGGGCTTTTGGACAAAAATAATTATTACATACTAAAATATATATAGTTATTAAAATATCAGTTTTATTATGAACTAAAGCCCAAGAACAATATTATTGATTCATGTTTCTGAATATCATTAATAACTATAACTAAATTTTTATCCAAAATATTGGCAAAATAATAAATATCTAGAAAAATCATGAGTTTACAATTTGTTAGATGTAAAAAATTCTGTCTATACCTTATCCTTTCCTGAAGATTCTTCTAACATACAGTACTCTGTAAGATCAACCAAAACATCATTAAAAATAGCAAAGACAACATAGGGGATATAATCAATAATACTGTAATATACTTATCACGGTGAGCACTTCAAAACGTATAGAATTGTTGAACCACTATGTTCTGAACCTGAACCTAATTTAGTATTATGTGTCAACTATGCTTTAGTTAAAAAATTTTAAGTTGGTAACTGTATGAGGTGATGGATATGTTAAAAAAAATAGCAAGGTAAGTGGATGAAATTATTAACAAAATTAGAGTCTCAGTATGGGAATAGGTATTAAAATTAGTGTTTAGTTGTGGATATTTATCTTCTGCCATAATAAAATCCATACATAAAATATTGTGTTTTTCCATGTATTTTGTAACAGGAGTAGTTTTTCATACTTAAATAATTTTTTTTTAAAAAATTATTAATAAAAAATAAGATGTATCTAGTAAAACCAATTATGGTACTAATTGGTTAGGTAATGGAATGTTTTTAGGGATTAAAAACTAATTTAATGTCCAAAATATTTTCACAAGCAATATCCTTATAATATTCCCATCTCTCATTTCCTAATAATTGCAATAGTTTTACCTCACCCACCTACTGGCTGGTATACAGCCTAGGCACCATTCCCCTACTAGCATGTCTTCCCATTTCAATGTTAAGCACCTTTCTGATTACCTTATCCTATTGTCCCTAAAATCCTCCGCTTTGACTCAACTTGGATGTCCTATTAATTGACTTCATTGCCTTCTATTGACCACCTACTGTATATCGACGCTGCCCTCCCTTTTCCAAGCTCCACTATTAACAAAGTAGCCTCAGTTAGAATGGTATTCTCTTAACCTTACTTGTCTAGAAAACTCCAATTCTGGTTGGCATCCAACTATCTGCCTGCTCTACAAATGCATCTGAGCACCTGCTAATACTCTGAGAAAACACTGTTCGGTTTCAGGACTCACTTCAATTCTTGACTCTGAATATCAAATAAGCCCTGAGTACTGCCAACTCAACCTTACTACATTTCCCCTGTCAACTGACTTTCCCCTTCTCATCCGTGCCCACAGGTCAAACTTCCCATTTGTATGTTCCATCCAAATCCCCTCTAACTAAGAGACTTTGCTCCTGCAAACACAAATACAGTCCTCTCTGTCCTACCTAACCAAATTAAACTCCTTCCTAAATCATTCTCATCAGCAAATGGAAATGCTATAATATCTATGGCCTGAAAACCAGAAATCACCTTGATCTGGGCCCATCCAGGGGCCATCACTTTTATCTGGCATTTTTTTAAGTAGAAATCTTTAAAAGATATTTTCACTCATCTCATTCTCTCGAACTCATTCTATCAGTTTCCAAACCTAGATCTCTACAAAAACAGGAAATCAATGACTTCTGTATTGCAAAATCTAATTAACAGTTAAGTCCTATTTTCCTTGACCAATCAGCAGCATATTATATAACTGACCATTTCATCTTTCCAGAATGACTCATTTACTTAGCTTCTGGAAGATTCTTCTCTCGCAGTTCCCTCCTACCTCACTGAGTACAGCTCCTCATTCTGCCCTGGTGGGTCTGCCTCTGATGTGGAAGTGCTCTAGAACTACTATCTTTTTTGGGGGCGGAAGCCTTAATTCTACAAATTGAAGACAAGGATTATAAGATACCATTTATAAGCTCTGCAATGAACATGTTTTTTATTCAAAAGGGTCCTTCTATTTTCAACTACCAAAAATTGCTTCTATCAGTTTTTAACATCAAATATCTTTTCGTCTTTTCTATATATAACAGTAACTCTTAGCAAATATCATCATACATAAATCACCCAGATATTTACTTATATGAAAATATCAGTAATCTGCAGAGCTATGACTTTAATGGAATGGCATTGAGCACAACCCACCTTTCTTTGATGGGCTGCTTCCCTCCAATAAGATGCCCAGTTTCCCTTTAGCCCACTTGATAACAATTGTGCATCTACAGCCAACCAGGGCACTGAGGACCAAACTGCGGACCAGGCCCTGAGTATGCAAAAGGCCATCTATAAAATCATGGAATACAGCCTAGACCTGTTTAATTAAAATGAAATGTCTTAAAGTCACTGATGACAGGATTTGAACTGACATATGTACTTATTGTTTTAGTAATGATAATTTAAAGGAATGGGTCTTTACATTTCAACTACCTTCATCTGTTTGGGCATATGACAAAAAGGCCAGTAAAACCTACTTAAATGACAATAAACTTGTAAAACAGTAGGTAGTACATTTGTAAAATAATAGCATAGACACTATTTTATACACACACACACACACGTATATAATTATAATATATATTTTTTATAAAGCACCTATTTAGAGAAAAGTAAAATATGTTTAAGGTTAGATATAGGAGTAAAAATGTTAAATGGGGTATATTCTTTTTACTACAGACATACCGCACTCTACATAATCTATTAGCAACATAAATTTTATATATGTTCTTCACCCATTCAAATAAAACTTACATGATACTTTCCTTTGATAACAGTTGAGTCTTTCCATAATTTTAAGAAGGTGTGATCACTAAGCATTCATTCATATCACACATCAAAAAGAAATGAAAGAATCCCAATGTGTTCCCAATATCAATTCCAGTGACCGCACGCATTTTTTTATGAATACGTGATATCTGATGAAAATCAGTGGTTAAATTTCCTCTGAGAAATCAAAAGACATCTTTGAATACAACGTTCAAGGAAATAAAAGAGAGGAAAGCATGAATTGAATGTGAGAACAGCCAATATTAGATATAAAAACTGCTTATTTTCAATTTCTTCATTCTATTCCCACAGGTAAGAACGGGTCACGTGAGAGAACTGGGACTAGCTCGGGTTTACAGCGCTGTCTCACCGCCTCTTCCCTGCACTCTATTACCCCAGTGCCATCCCAAACCACTCTGCTTAACTTCTGCCAGACTTACATTCCTAAAATACCAGTGGAGTGGAGTGGAAATAGCTCTGGAGGCAGAAAGACATTATTTGGAATCTTTGCTCCAGAACTTAGTCTATCTGTGGCTTTAGAGAAATCATTTAACATTTCTGAACATCAAATTTCTTCCCGTGTAAAATTAAGATATGTAAAATGAAGTTCATTCTATTCTGCAACTATCAAAATTATAGATAAGTATGTAAATTATCTTACGCATAGGAAATGCTATCATTTGCTGGCAGTGCGGTGGTGGTGATGATGATGACGACAAAGAGAAGAGGAATAAGTGCTCCGCATCGCTTCAGAAATGCCCAGCTGCCCCCACTGTACAATATATAGGGACAAAATTACTCTGTGTATTCAGAGTATATAGTTTTGCACCTCACAACTTTGTCTCACTCTTGAACACAACGTCTGCTACTCACAGTGGTGCATTTCTTTTCTTCTCCAGTGAGGTTCACCCCTCACCTTCCTTGTTTCATATTAATTCATGCCTCAAAACTCTGTTTCAACTATTACTGCAAAGGAGAATGATCTTTTTGCTTCTCAACAACTATCTAAATTCTACTGATTTTTCAAGACTCAGCTCAGGAAGCTGGACTTTTCTTTCAAGGCTTCTATGAAATCTTACTAAAAAGAGGATTTTTGAAGGTTTTGCCATTATAGAAAATTTCAATTAACCTTGCAGTATCAGCCCAGGAAAAATGGTACTTCTCCAAAGAAAAGTTGTACTTATATCATTTTTAATTTGAAAGAATCACTGTCATTATATTTGTGCCTCTAGTAATTAGAGGAAACGCTCATAAATTTCAAGGTCACAACTATAGCAAAGCACCAGGAAGCTATGTCCCAGTGATCAAGCAATTACTAAATCCAACAAAAACATGAAAAATGCAAAAGAGAGACCATTATATGATCTGTCATTTTACAAGAAAACTATTTTTTTTTAAGTTTTGGGGGAAAAAGCAATTCACATAAAGCATTTTTCTGAATGTCATGCAAATGGATTTATTGATACCTTAAATCAATTTTGCAAAATCACAGAAAAATTACACAGATATTGTATCTCTAGCTTTTTAAGATTCCTTTTCAATCTAATGGTTATGTAAAAATTGCATAAATGTCAGAATTCAGGAATATTTAATGCACATGCAAGGATATTCAACAAAAAAAAATGATGAAAAACAAGGCATTTAATCAACAGCTTTAACAAAACCCAATTCCACAAAAGTATTAGCAAAAGTATATTTGCATGACTTCAGGAAACAGAGAAGTAGTCTTGATATAAATGAGCATATCAAGAAATATTATCGTGTATTTCAACTGCCTGTTACTTACATGTGTCTGTTTTTAAATATCTTTATTATATTTCTATTCAATAGACATACCCACTCAACATTCATTTTATAATTTATCTTTGTGGAAAACATTAACAAATATTTCCCAAAGGTTTCCAGAGATCTTTTTTTTTTTTTCCCTTTTAGTTCTATAATTACTTTCCATATAAAGATCCATTTCTTTTTTATTATCTACAGGATTTTACTATTTGATTCTATGTCCCTATTTCCTCCATACTCCCCAGGTAACTTATATAAGGAAATCAATATTAGTCCTAAATTTGAAGTATACTTTTCTGTTAACAATGACAGGAATTCAGCATGAGGACTAGCCATCAAAATGAAAATAACTCTGAATGCATGAGACATAAATATAAGGGTTCGCATAACAGTTTTATATTTTTTAAAAATTCTAAGGATATAGATTACTCCAAACATATTGACTAACTCGTATTCAGTTGGAACTACAAAACAAAGTTTTAAAAATATCAGCATAATCTATGAATGTCTAAATTTAGAGTTGAAATTCTTACCTGAGTTTTGCTCAGTATAGTTATTTTTTTAAAACAGGAGAAGTGTGGCAAGCTGTCAGGATAAATAATACCAACAGTGGAAAAGGGAAGAAAGAGGGAAGGAATCAAGTCCACTTTAAGAAGAAACTTCAAATCCCTCTGTTTCGCAGACCTACAGTCGTTTTGTTCTGCATCTTATAAGCAACTGTCTTTTTCTTTGCTCCGAGAATACCACATGCTCTGCTCCAGCAGGAAAATATAATAATTAAATAGAAAACCACAAGGTTATTAGGCATCTTACCCTCTGGGCTGGCTGGGCTGCTCCAGCGGCTCAGTGCTACAGACACGTGTGTAAACAACAGAATTTCCTGCATCCTTTTCTCTCTGTAGAGCTCTGGGGTCCTGGCCAACAGGATTATTTCCAGCATTAAGGCCACTCCACACTAACTCAAAAAAGATTCCCATTGGTTGTGAGGTTTTATCAAAACCAATACCACAACACCCTCTTTGGATCACAAGTGAGTGAACCAAAATGAAATCACTTGAATGTTCCCTAAGTACGGCTATACAAAGCTTTCTACCCAACGCCAACCATTTGAAACCATATACTGTGAGTGAAAAAGGAAGAAAATAACCATCCCTTCATCTACAAGTATTTAACATATAAATTTAACATATAAAGTTAATAGCAATAGATGTAACTTGTAATAGTAATAGGAAAAACTCAAATGGTGAAGGAAAAAAAAACTAATAAAGTATCTATCTTGCAAGACTTAGAGATTATACTACAGATCACAGGAGCAATAGGAAATACCATTGGTTCAATGTGATTTTTAGTAGATTGGCAAAAAAAAAGGAATACTTAATAAAATATTTGAGCAAGCAAATGATGATACAAAAACTGAATGTCAAAACCCTGGATTTCAGTCATGTGGCAGGAGTTGGGAGCTGCATCTCCAGAGGGCCCCACCTCCCAGGGAGAATTCACTGGCCCCTGGGGAGAGGGAGGAAGAGAGTGACCTTCAGTGACAGGACACAGCTGTCAGGAAGTGCTGACGAAGGGGTGACGGCAGACCATATAAAAGAGAGCTTCTCTGGTTGACACTACCAGCACTGAATGTCCAAAGAAAGAGGCAAGGACAGAAGAAACACAATCAGCATGTTTCTTATAAAAAGCATGAACATAGCATTTGGAAGTTAGAGTTAATGTCTGAAAGTCATTTTACTCTTCTTCCCTCCTTAATTTGGATGATCATTCTTAGCTGAATAGCATATTTGCCATCTACTTCCAGTTAACAGCATCCTCTTCCTCTTACCTCCCAAGGCAACAGAGAGGTGACCATTCTCCCACAGAATGGGAACCAACACGCTGAGCTCGGGTTTCCCTTCCCAGGTTTTTTGGGGGGGTGAGGGGATACACTCAATCGCCATTCTCTCTGCTCTTCCTCTGAACTCTCTGTTCTGTCTGGAATTCCCCACTGGATTCTAAACATCGTCAAGGCTTTAGTCAATTTCACTTATGTCTGTGTATTTCCCTATCAATTCGGTCATTTTCATTTGTAGGTACAATTTGCCTCCAATTCATGGTCAGGTGACTGAAGGATTTCTTTCCAACCAAAACTCCATTTAATTTGCCATCTACTCCTTTTAAAGCACAAAAATGACTCTCTGCAAACACACGTACTTGTGTGCACGCACACACACACACACACACACACGGACTCACACAACATGCATATTTTGGTTTTTCCATAGTTTATATACTCCTCTAAGCTCTCATTCTGCTTGTCATCGCACCCAGTGATGCCACTGTTCACAGCCCGGGGACACAGAGGCTCTCTTCTCTGTCTTGGCACAACACTCTCCTGATCTTGCTGGTTCTCCCCAGTCTCTTCGGTGGTGCTTCTCTTCTCCCTCACCCCTCCAGGAACAACAGGTATATTCCCTCGTATATCAACTATCTCTCTGGATAATGTCATCCATTCTCATGGTTTGAATTACCATCTTTCTTTTCAGACAACTTCCACATAGCTACGTTTGGATTCAATCCCCCTCTGAGTCTCTGACACTAATATGCATCAACACACTAGACCCTGCCACTAGAAAATATGACAGATATGTCATCAACATATTTAAAGCTGAAATCAAGTGCCTTCTTAGCGCAGTAGGCAGCGCGTCAGTCTCATAAAACTGAAATCACCTTCTCTCCAAGGATTCAATGCATTGTTTCTCTCAATAATGCCAATTCGGTCTTGCTGTTTGCTAAAGAAAAACCCTGGAAGTCATCTCTGACTCCTATTCTATATCCAAGCCAGTACCAGTTCCTTTTGACTTTACTTCAGTAATATGCCCAGTCCTCTCCTTTCCACAGCCACATCCTGGGTCAAGCAGCCATCATAATCTGCCTGGCTTGCTACAAATGTCCTAAATTATTCCTCTGTTCCCAAACTTGTTCCTCTCCATATTTAGCAAGAGTTACAGTGGTCTATTCTTAGTACTTATGCTACTTGAAATCTTCAAAGACTTTTAACCCTCTCATCAAATCTGTACAATACATTTATCAAAATGAAACTTTTCTGGATTACTTTTTCTGTCTTGTTGACTATACCATGTCTTTATACGCCCCTCCCTTTATCAGCTTACTCTCCTTTTACGGTGGAGGACTTCCAAGGGATTCCCACTGGTCCTATTCTCATTCCACATCCTCTGTCTGGGTGATCATATCTGTTTTTATGGCTTCTTTGGCTACACATATAATTGTGGGGTGAACTGCGTCCCCTGAAAAGATATGTTGAATGAAGTCCTCTCCCCCGGCCCCTGTGAATGTGAACTTATTTGTAAATAGGGTCTTTGCAGATGTAATCAACCTAAAAATGAGGTCAAGTGAATGAGGGTGGGCCCTGGTCCAATGAATGACTGGTGTCCTTATAAAGAGAGATGAATTTAGATATAGGCACCCAGGGGCAAACTCCATGAGAAGACACTGGCGGAGACCAGAGTGATGCTCCTACAAGCCAAGGATTATTGGCAACTACCAGAATCTAGAAAGGAAGGACCCTCCCCTAGAGCCGTTAGAGAGAGTATGGCTTTGCTGACACCTGGGTTTTATACTTTTATCATCCAGAACTGGGAGATAATAAATATCTATTGTTTTAAGCCACCAGGTTTTGTTATGGTAGCCCTAGAAACTACACTAATATACATTTAATTCCCAAATACATATGGTCAGTCCATAACCATTTATCAAGCTTGAGATCTGGATCTCTTACAGTCTAATGAGAATGGGCACTAAGAGCCATTTAATTCCCTCGGTAATTCACAAACAGCAAATCTCTTATATTTCTTCCAAACCTCTCCTGTGTCTTGTATTCTCAATCTTAAAGATGCGGTTACCCATGTAGTCTGTCAAGCTAGAAACCCTTTTATTATTCCCAAGATGTTATATCACTCCACCCCTGACACATAGTAACTACTCTTAGAGTAAAACCTGAAAGAACTGTCCATTTCTGTCTCCATTTCATCTGCTTCCCTCTCTTTTGAGCCCACACCCATCTGATTTTTTATTCCCCACAGCAGGTTTTATTCTCAAGTTTATGAACTACTAGTAGATCAGTAAAATCTAACTATAGATGTAAAGCATCTTCTCATTTGAAACTTTGTCAAGTGAAAGCTCATTTTCCCACACAACCTCACTTCTCCTGGAAAGAAAGTTCATACTTTGTGCTTATTACCAAGTCTGGCTCACAAATACTTTGTTGACAGACAGGACCTACCAGCATGACGGGAACAAAATTATCTAAGTCCGCATCTTATTTCAAATGGTACACTGCAACCATGGCTTACACACCACACACACACACACACACACACGAGTGCACAAGCATCTTCATTATCTCAATACTCTGTATCCCACAACAAGAAAGGGGAGCATAAGAAAAAAGGAAGAGAAAATTCAGCCTTGGAATTTTCATACTTTCTTGGCAAGTTCACAATATTTTACAGCACTCAACACACATCAGTGAAAGCTGATTTTTTTGTGTGTGGATTCTAATTTTATTTTATATATTAGTTCCTCCCTGTCAAAAGTCTATTTACCTATCTACCATTATTTTTCTGTTTCCTCCCTATAGTTTAAAAAAAAAAAAAAAAAGCTTATGTTACCAAGACTCTCATTACAGACAAACTTAGCTATGTGGTACAGTTTGGCAGTAAAACAGAAGTGGAGGCCTGATAAGAATTTTTGAAAAGTTTTGTCTTCCTTATATGGATGCCTCTCCATTTCACTCCTTTTTTTACCCTTCCTTGAACGAGGATAGGAAGCTGGAGATGGAGAAGCATGAACTGATCTTCAGGTCTTGAAGTCATAATTCAGAGGAAAGCCACATCAAGAATGGCAGAAGCAGCCAAACCATGACTAGCCTCACGCAGGCTTTTGATGACGGGAAGAAAAGAGAACTTACCTGGTTAAGTCACTGCCATCAGTCTCCTCCTGTGGCCTTAATATTAAATTGGGAACTATAAGCCCATAGAAAGTTCTAACACTACCTAACTGGAGAAACAATGGGGACTATATTAATCAAAACTGGTTTTATCCAGGATCTCTATCAGCCCATTGGGGGAGTTCAGAAGAAACTCTAAGCTTGAAAACTCTCACAGTACCCTTTACCTAATTTCAGAGCTATTTCTCATGATCTCTCTGAGGCTTCTCCTGATTCCCACAGGAAGTTCATGTTACAATCAATGGCAATATTCATGTACTTATTTACTTGTTTCCTCAGAGAACTATAAATTTTAAGGGTATAATATTGTATTTGTCTTTTAATTTTTGGCAGATAAGCAAATAAATGGATAAGTGAATGAAGGTACAAATGCATAAATGATGGATGAATGGGTGCTCAGGAAAAGCAATGAAGGAAACAAAAATCTGAAAGATACACTTCTAAAACAATACGTATATGGTGATTTTTAAATTTCTCCTATTATTGGGTTTTTTTCTTACTTTCACATGCTGAAAGAATTAATAGTGGCAACATCACGCATATCCGCCTCTCACTGATCAAGTAGGATAGAAAAATACTGGAAAGTAAGACAAACAAAATATCTTCTGTGGACCTTAGTTACTACTTAAATTCAGCTGTACTGTTAAATCTTAATTGCTACAATTTTAATGGCTTTAAAAATATTTGTAGAATTATTCAAAAGCATCGTTAACTGTCAAAGTAACTGGAAATGTCTTGCAAGGAAGCAGTTTGGTTCTGAAGTTGTGATTTTGTTCTGGCATCAACACTTAGGCTCTGACAAAACCAACTAGACTTTTTACTTAAGTTTATAATAAGTATATGAAAAATTCATCTTTGTGAGACTGTGAAATTATAATGAATTTATCTTTGCAACTGACATTTCAGGAACTCTCCTTGGGAATACCTACTTATGAGAAAATGGCCCAGAGACAAATACTTTTTTCTTAAAGAAGGAAATATATATATGTATATATATGACATAATAAGGATTAAAAATTAGTCATTAGATTTTGATCAAGCTCATAGCAGAAGTAAATGGTTAACTGTTCTTTCCTTGGTTAATAACGGTTTGTGAATTACATCATGTTTTGGAGGGATTTCTCAAGCTCAGCACTATTGACATTTGGATCCAAAACCATTTCCAGACATTGCCAAACGTTCCCTGAGGGGCAAAACTGCTATCAAGTTGAGCTCCATCGTTCAGAGTGATGGAGTAGTGAAAGGTGAGACTAAGACACAGCTCGGCTCTGCTAGTAACCACGGGACCCTACCTCCCAAGCCTGTTTTCCCCATATACATATTGTCAGGAAATTGGACTAGATAACCTTTAGTAAGTTAACCTCAAAGGCTTATCTTACTAAAACTTGAGTGCCTTAATATCTACCCCATCACCACCCTCCCCGCCACGCGGGCACGCACACACACACACACTACCACTCTAGCCACACCCGTCAAACACAGTCACTCAAGCAGTCTGTATGCATTAGGGTATCAAATGCTAAGAGGTGAAAACAAAAATGTTACAACCCATGTATAACATAGGAAACCCATCTCTAACTTGGTTTTACAAAATTATCATTAATGCTTCTTAGTTAATTCAGCTTAGGGAACACTATGTACAAAGAAACAAAAATTCTCCTTAATACATCTAAACTGCTAAGGCCAAACATCTTGTATATTCCTCAAAAGAATACAACTAAACATTTACTGTATGAATGGAAAGTACTTTTTCTACTCAGGAACTATGTTAAATTATAATTGAACTTGACCAAATGGAGGAAAGATGATCCACAAAGAAAAAAATTAATTTTACAAAACTGATTTAGAAAATCTATTTAATTTCTGAATCCTTAAACTATAATTATTGGATAACCATGCTAAATCATCTCATTCAAGACAGAACTAATCCTCCTCAATGCATAATTGTTCTGATTAATGTTAATAAATATTCTGGGAAGCCTTAAACTATTATTTGCTAACAGTTTATGAAATCATTTTCTCCACATAACATGAGTTTCCTTTAACTATTTCCAAAATTCATTGTTTTGGCTAATCTGTCCTTTTGAATTCTTGTAAAAAAAGAATTACCTGAACTCTGAAAAAAAAAAAAGTTATTTCCTTAAATTGTAAGGGATTTCCATTTTTTGGTAATTTATTCCAGCTATGATCAAAATGCAGTAAAAAAAATACCAAAACAGTAATGCTTCCAAGCACAATCTACTGCTTTAAAGAAACTGTGAGTCACATCTTAAGAAATATGGGTTTGTTCTCAACCCCAGTACGTTGCCTATGTTAGACCCTGTACTTAACGTCACTGAAGGAAAATAAGGGAAATAAAAACATACATATGTGTAGAAAATTATCATTTATCTTGTGTTATAAGGATCTCTATAAGTGGTAAAACATTCTAATAAAAACATCAAATCTCTTATAATTATGAAGCATGAATTTTTAAAGTACTATATTCAATTAATCTCAATCTTTTTGTAACATGCATTATTATCACACTATTAACTAGGCTTGAAATCTCTTAATAAATATTTAAAACAGACTATATCAGAGATAAACCAAAGCTATTAAAAAAAAAATGAAAGAAATCCTATGAGATAGTAGAAAACAACACAATGCTCAGAGCCCCATTAGTGGGGTGCCTGGGTGGCTCGGTGGGTTATAAAGCCTCTGCCTTCAGCTCAGGTCATGATCCCAGGGTCCTGGGATTGAGCCCCCCCCTTCCCCATCATGAGCAGGGAGCCTGTCGGTGGGGGCAGGGGTGGGGGTGGCTCGTGCCTGCCTCTCTGCCTACCTGTGATCTCTGTCAAATAAACAAATAAAATCTTAAAAAAAAAAAAAAGGCACCATTAGTATAGTTATAAAATTTCTTTTCAAGAAAGAGCAAAACATGATGCACAGTCTTGAGTATCAGTTTTTAAGCCTGAGATGAGATACTTAACAAAACTCATTTATGGTATCAGAAGATTTTAATATAATGGACTCCAAATACATGCTTTCCTTGCCTCGCATGCTGTATCCCACTAACATGACAAAAATGTAGCTGTTGTTGTTGAATTAAAAATAAACCCATAACAGTACTGAAATTAAGAGAAAGAGGGCTTACATCAGACAAGACATTTCTGGAAATTTCTAAACATCAAAAGCATATTGGATTTGATGACAGCAAAACAATGTGGGGGAAACTACCAAATACAACATCCAAAAGAGAAAGCTTCCATAAGGTAGAAGTCAATCTTGCCAGAGTGTCTGGAGGAATCCAAGAGCAACATAAACCCAAACTTATGGGATATTTATCACCAAGATCATCCCTGTGCTACCTGCCTGACCACAGGCCGCTGTTCTCACACACAAAACAGCTACTTAAGGAGAGAAAAATGCCAGGAGAAATGTCTTAATTTCTTTTTTAAGTATAATTAACATACAGTGTTACATTAGTTTCAGGTATATAATATGATGATTCAACAATTCTATACATTTGTCAGTGCTCATCATGGTAAACGGGTCAAAGTACTCTTAATCCCTTTTATCTATTTCCCCCATCTCCCACCCTGTAGCCATCTGTTTGTTCTCCATGGTTAAGAGTCTGTTTTTGTTTGTCTGTTTCTCTCACTGTTTTCCTTTGTTTGTTGTTTCGGTTTCTTAAATTCCACCTGTGAGTGAAATCATATGTTACTTGTCTGTCTCTGACTGACTTCATTCACTGAGCATCATTCCTTCTAGGTCCATCCATTTGAAGAAATGCGATTAAATAAAGTCGATCATCTCGCTGAGGAGGGTTCCAAGCAGGAGCACCCAGGACAGGGAGAGAAGGAGAACAAAGTTTCAGGAAAATTCAAGACTACAAAAGCCACTGAAGAATAAAGAAAAGAGACCCCACTGCTAGTGAAACATACTAAAGAAATCCACTGAAAAATGAAATACATATTTTAAAAAATTGTGGATGTCTATAGAGTTTGCTCACCTGCTCCCCACCCACACACCATAGTGGGAAATCCTTTCTGGAAACAGGCTTTATCTCCTTCACAAGTTCCCCATCAGGGGTCCTTTCAGAGAGAGGTCTGCTGAGTAAACAAATGTACCCACTTCACCAACCTGGCCTGAGCATCTGTCACTTCATCTGCAAAACTGGCCAATATGTTGTTCTAAGGATTATTCTAAACTTGCAAAATAATATCCAGAGTCTGGCACATTGTAAGCACTTTAAAAAATGTAATAATAATAATAATAGTAAGAATAATAATAACATAAGATTCAATTACGAAATATGAAAAAAAAATGAATGATATTCTTTTTATTCTAAACACTTAAAAGAGTAAATGTCCCTCAGGATTTTATTGAATTCTGGTTAAATTGATACTGATGAATTCAAATCTCTTTTATGTTCAACTATTGAAAGTAAGAGAGTTGAAGTTTTGCAAAAGCAAAAGATATATACAACATCCTTTTAATTTAGGTAATAAAATATATATTACAATTAGCTAATTAAATAAAGGCCCTAGTGTTTTCATTATATATCTGCCATTACCCAGGCATGTCTTCTGACTTCAAAATACTATGGGAAAGAAGAAAGAAAAGAAATCGAGGTTCATGTTTTTTAAAAATATGTTTTTGAAAGGCAATCTTATTTTGGTATATCCCTATACAATAAGGTCATAAAAATGTGTATGTTGATTTTTTTCATGATTTTAAAATGTCTCAAATCAATAAAAATAAACACTTTTTTGGTAATGATCCAAAGAAAAAGGTATAATTTCACCTAAATCCTAGATGTATGAAAATAAAAGTATTAAAACTAGGCTTATATTACCTAACATATTTCCCAAATGTGTTTGGTAGTATAACAACAAAACTAAATTTTTTTTTCTTCAAATAGAAACTGCATTCCTCTTTTGTTATGAACACTACGTATTACACGTAAGAGATGAATCACTAAATTCTACCCCTATAACAAATATTACACTATATGTTAATGAATGAGAATTTAAATAAAACTTTGGAGAAAAAAATTGCATTCTTATTGGTTCAAACTAGTAAAAATTTACCTTTCTCACTAAATGATAGAAATTAACACAAGACAATTATAATAAGGTACCTTCTGTGTTTACAATTTCCTTTATCTGTTGATTGTAGAAACTTTGAAAACTACCTCAAAGACAACTTATTTATAAGTATCCTATTTATAATATCTCTGAGATCTTAAAACTTGAAACTAATGCATATTACTACTTTAATTAGAATAATCTACATGGACTCAGCAACATATGTTATTATTAAAAGTTTTACAATACCCATAACCCAATGCATTTTTCTTCTATTTATTCCCCAAATCACTGTTCAAGCCAAGCTCAGATGATGTTCTAGGTAATTGGAAAAATAACAAAATAATAATTATATTTTAATATTTTGACAGGGTATAGTCAGAAGTAAATTATTTTCACATTAGCTTTCAAAAGGTTTTTAAAGTAAAGGAGTACATTCTTTTAAAAATAAATATGTAAATATATATATTACACAGAAGTCGTGTATATCAAAAGTGGAACTTTTCCCATTAATTCTTGGAGGAGCAGTTGGAAACCTGCCCACTTGGAAACTGTCCTCCCATCTAATTTCCTCCAACAATAGCCCTTGGAGGTCATCCACAGACTCCCCAGACTCTAAGGAGCACTTTGGAAAACAACTAATATAATCGAATCATTATTTTACAGATAAAGAATCTCGATTTCAGCTTGGGAAAAATTTCATGTCCAAATTTTTTTCTGTCTACCCACTCATTTATTAATTTTATGAGAATTTAAATGCTTTTGTTAAAAAAATAATACTTAAAACATAATAAATACTTATTTTAAAGAGACCAGAAAATATAAATAAGCACAAATAAGACTACTATCCACAAACCCCATGAACAAATAAGTAATCTAGTTATGGACCATTCACAACATTGCTAGCTAATTACTACAAATGACAAAAAGATCAGTTATGCTTCTTTTATCATGGTGGGAGATCCAAGATATACTAACCTGGATGTGTTATCCTATATGCTAAAAGTTTACTAATATGGTAGAATTTTTCCTTCACTCCTGGTAGGGCATGCACTTAGCAAACAAAGCCTTCAACATACTAGTCACTTCTCACTCATCTAGTATGATTAGCCTTATGTCATTGTTCTAACAGTGGCCCAGGCCTTTTTAGACCTTATCATGACAGAGGATGGAAAAGTTAACATAGACCTATGAAAAGACGTATGTCCATTCCAAATGAATGCAAAATGTTTCTGAACCAAAGAACATCAGCAAAAACAGTGGAAGAGGCAACTCTGGAGCTCAGAAATTGAAAACTTGCTAAAAATGTCAGAATCTACCTACTGGAAGTCTGCAAGATAAGCACAGGTTTAGAGCAACCAGATACTTTACCAGGAAGAAGTCCTCTGAAACAAAGTAGGAGGTTTTTGTGGCTCAAATCAAGAAATTAATTTTATTCCTTATATTATAATATAACTATATTAAAGGGCGCCTGCGTGGCTCAGTGGTTTAAAGCCTCTGCCTTAGGCTCAGGTCATGATCCCAGGGTCCTGGGATCAAGCCCTGCATCAGGCTCTCTGCTCCATGGGGAGCCTGCTTCCACCTCTCTCTGCCTGCCTCTCCACCTACTTGTAATCTCTGACTGTCAAATAAATAAGTAAAATAAATAAAGCTTTTTTTTAAAGATTTTATTTATTTATTTGAGAGAGAGACAGTGAGAGAGAGCATGAGCGAGGAGAAGGTCAGAGAGAGAGAAGCCGACTCCCCGTGGAGCTGGGAGCCCGATGAGGGACTCGATCCCAGGACTCCAGGATCATGACCTGAGCCGAAGGCAGTCGTCCAACCAACTGAGCCACCCAGGCGTCCCATTAAATAAAATAAAATATTTAAAAAAAGCAACTATATTAAAAGAAAAAAAAAACTAAACCTAAAACTAGCAGAAAGAAGAAACTAAGATTTGAGCAGAGATAAACGATATAGAGAATGAAAAAAAAATACAGAAACGAAGTTTTTTTTTTTCTTTACAAGATCAACAAAACTGAAGCCTTTAAAAGTAGAATAATGAGAAGAGAAAAGACAAGAACTGTATTGACAAAATAGAAATGAAAGTAGGGATATTTCTACCAATGTTAGAGAAATAAAGAAGAGATTATAACAGAATACTACAAGCTATTGAATGCCAAAAAAACAGATCACCTAGATGAAATGGACAGATTCCTAGAGATGTAGACTACCAAAACTGACTCAGAGTCAACAGAAAATCTCATAGACCTGTAACAAGTAAAGAAAAATGAGTAATCCCAAACATAAAACCCATGGCCAGAAGACAGTTTAAATACTGAATTCCAAAATAAATAAATAATTAATTAATTACTACATACCAATCCTTCTCAAACTCTTCCAAAAACAGAACAGGAGGTAAACACTTCCTAATTCAATGAGGGTAGCATTATCCTGCTACCAAAACCAAAGATGTCACAAGAAAACTACACACCAACATCCCTTTTAAATATGATTGTAAAACCCCTTGCAACATCATAGAAAATAGAATATAATAGCATTTTAATAGGATTATATATCACAAAGGAGTAGGATATATTTCAGGAATGCAAAGGTGTTTCAACATATAAAAATCAATGTAACCAAACACTATAATAGAAGATAGGGAAAAAAACACAGGAGATCATGTCAATAGATAAAGAAAAAGCAATTTTAAGAATCTGACAACCTGCTGATAGTCATACTCAGTAAACCAGATGTAGAAAGGAATGTCCTCAACATGATAAAAGGTACATATAAAAAACCCACGGCTAATACAAAGCTCAAGTATAAAACACTGAAACCTTTCTCAACTCTAATATATCAACAAGAAAGAATGCCCACTTTCACATCACTTTTATATGACATTTTACTGGCGGTCCTAACCAAAGTAATTAGGCAAGAAAAAGATATAAAGGCATCTCAATTAGATACAAACTATCTCTGCTCACAGGTGGAATGACCTCATATGTAGAAAACCCTAAAGATCCCACATAAATTCTGTTGGACACCATAAACAAATGCTGCAAAATTGTAGATTACAAGAACAACACAAGGATCAGGTATATTTCAGTACAGTAGCAACAAACAATATGAAAGGATATTTTTTTTAAATTCCATTTACAATACTACCCAAAGGAATAAAATACCTAGTAATAAATTTACGCAAGAAAGTGCAAGTGTTGTACACTGAAAACTACAAAACAATACTGAAAGATGAAGAATACATAAATAAATAAAGGCATGCTATTTTCAAAGATTAGAAGACTTAATATTGTTAAATGGCAATAGTTCTCAAAACTCTACTGATTCAATGCAGGGACTATCAGAATCACAATACCCTTTTCTTACGGAAATGAAAAATCCAACTTTAAAATTCATATGTAAATGCAATCTGCCCAAACAGCCAAATAATCTTGAAAAATTAGAACAAATTGGAGAATGTACACTTTCCAATTTCAAAATTTACTACAAAGCCACTCCTATAAAAACAGTATGGTAGAAGAATAAACTTATAGATCAATGGAATGGAATTGAGAGTCCAGAAATAAACCTAGAGATGTGTGGCTGATTTTGAACAAGATTGCGAAGACAATTAAATGGATTAAAAAATATGATTAAAAGATATGAGGAAGTGGTGATGCAACATGGGGGCTTAAGGGGGTAGGAGAAGAATAAATGAAACAAGATGGGATCGGGAGGGAGACAAACCATAAGTGACTCCTAATCTCACAAAACAAACTGAGGGTTGCTGGGGGGAGGGGGTTGGGAGAGGGGGGGGGGGGTTATGGACATTGGGGAGGTATGTGCTTTGGTGAGTGCTGTGAAGTGTGTAAACCTGGTGATTCACAGACCTGTAACCCTGGGGATAAAAATATATTATATATATATATATATGTTTATTTAAAAAAGGATTAAAAAAAAAAAGTCTGTTCAACCAATGGTGCTGGGATAACTGGATTCCACATCACTGAAACTTTACCTCACACACCACACAGACACACACACACACACACACACAAACTTAGAGTTAAAACGATAAAACCTTAGAAGTAAACATAAGGACAAATCTTCATTACCTGGATATTAGCAGTGGTTGCTTTTTTAAAACATTTATTTTATTTATTTACTTTTATTATTTACTTATTAAAATTTATTTATTTGCGACAGAGAGAGCAAGAGGGGGAAGGGACAAAAGGAGAGGGAGAAAGAGAATCTGAAGCAGACTCTGCCACCAGTGCAGAGCCCAACACAGGGCTCAATCTCACAACCCTGAGATCATGACCGGAGCTGAAATCAAGAGTCAGACACTTAACCAAGTGAGCCACCCAGGTGCTCATTGGCAGTGATTTCTTGAATGTGACATCAAAAGCACAAGCAACAACAACAAAACTAAATAAATAAATTGAACTTAATCAGGATGCATGAAAGGAAACCATAAAGAAAATCCAAAGACAGTACGAGACAAAATGTTTGCAAATCACATATGTGACAATGGCCTAGTAGCCAACATACAGAAAGAACCCTTGCAGGTCAACAACAAAAAGATAAACAACCCAATTTATAAATATCGAAGGACTTGAATATACATATGTTCAAAAGGGATATACAAATGGCTAACAAACAGATGAAAGAGGTTCAGCATCTTAGTCATTAGGAAATGCAAATTGAAGTCACAATGCAATATTTGTTTATACCCGTTAGGATGGCTAAAATAAAAAAGACATATAATAACAAATGTTGACACGAAGGATATGGAAGAAATAGATCCTACCCTATAAAATGGTGCAGCGGCTTTGGAAAATAGTCTGGTAGTTCCTCAAAATGTTAAATGTAGAGTTTCCATGTGACCCAGTGACTGATTCCACTCCTAGCTGCAGATGCAACTGAAAAAAAAGTACACCTACATAAAAACTTGTACTCAAATGCTTATGATAGTATTATTCACAACAGCCAAAATATGGGAGAAAAACCCAACGCCCACTGACTGATCAATGTGGTACATCTCCATACTGGCATATTACTTGGCAGTGAAAAAGAGAATGGAGTACTGGTACACACTGTAACACTGAGGAAGTTTGACAACATTACACTAAGTAAAAGAAGCCAGAAAAAGACAACCTATTCCATGATTCCATTTATATGAAATGTGCAGGATGGGATAATACAGAAAGACAGAAAGTAGATTATTGTTTGTGTACGGCTGAGGTTGAAGGGAAATGGGAAGTGACTGCTAAAGGCTGCAAGGTTCTTGTTTCTTTTCCCTCTTGGGAGATAATAATGTTCTAAAACTGACTGTGATACGGTTGCACAGCTCTGTGAATATTCTAAAGCCACCAAAGTATACGCTTTAAATGGGTAAACTACAGGTCCCGTGAACTACACCTCAATAAAGCTGTTTCATAACAAAACAACAGCCTTTGTGAGAGGGAAGAAGTTTGCCGGTTATCAGAGCTCCCTTTAATCCTTACAAGCTCTGTAGAATTACTAATATAACCCATCTCTGTTGTTGGCTATTTTTTAAACTGCCTTTTCCCCTCCCTCACTGCATGATTTTCTGCTTCTCTACTTAGCAGTCTCCAAACATTTTTGATTATGCAATCATCAGCAAGTTATATTCAGTATGAACTCATATATAAAAGTACACATATTCATTTATACAATATGTTCATGTACGATTGTGTCACTATGTGATATGTTATCAAAGAGTTATGAAAATTTACAGGGGCACCTGGGTGACTCAGTGGGTTAAATCCTCCACCTTCAGCTCAAGTCATGATCCCAGGGTTCTGGGATCGAGCCCCACATCCGGCTCTCTGCTTGGCAGGGAGCCTGCTTCCTCCTCTCTCTCCCTGCCTGCCCCTCTGCCTACTTGTGATCTCTGTCAAATAAATAAAATCTTAAAAAAAAAAGAACATACACATTTACAAATACAGTTTTAAAATGTAAATAACTTGTTATTATTCTTTATACTTTTAAATTGTGTTATGCAATCCACCCACACAGTATGTAAAAATGGTAGAATTCCCAGCATGCACTGCTAGGTTTCCTGTCCTCATACCTCCTTGTAATTCTTTTTGGAAGAGAACTATACTTTTCCTAATTTTCTGCTACATTGCCAGCTCACACACCTATAGAAAGATGCAAACACATGTGTTGCACAAAAATTTCCTGCCGGAGTAAATTTTTGGCATTTGGATTCCTTGTTTACTAGGGGATGAAAGCAAGGCATTTAGGAACATCTGTCAACCTCATAGAAACACACTAGAGAGTGCAAGTCCAGTTCTCTAGGAGGTTGGTATATGTCATTAAAAAGGAACACAAAAAGCATCTTTGTGCTATTATTCAGAATAACCTCTATCAAAATTTAGGATAAGTCAGATGCTGATAATCACTTTTTCACATACCCACCCTATAACTGTCTACAATTCTTCAAAAGTCTGGCACAGGTTTTCTCAGTTCTTGTTTTGTTCTGGTGTTTGAATTTTCTCCTTTTTCATCTTTGCAGTGATAAATGTGGAAAGGATGCATTGAAAGCTATTATGAGAATTATTTTGACCAAAAGTCATAACTATTTCTTTATAGTTGTACTGCTCCAACTCTGTGCATTCCTTCAGAGCAGTTCCCATGCCTTATTCACCTTTTAGCCTCAGTTTTCAGCACACTGGCTTGATAAGTACCAGGTTTACAGAAAACGCTATGATTTGCTCAATCAGTGATACATCAAGAATGTGGATAGGGTGTTTTTGGTAACATAAACATATCTTAATTGAATGACTTTGGGGAAAGTTTCACAAATCACTGTGCATTGTTCTTTTATTTTTCCCACTCTTTTTTTCTTTTCTTTTCTTTTTTTTTTTAAGGATTTGGCTTGATGATATCCAAAATTCTGTTCATCCCTGATCTGGTCATATCTGTTGAGATAGCAAACTAAGATGGTACATCTCGGGGCGCCTGAGCCTGGGTGGCTCAGTTACTAAGTATCTCCTTCAGCTCAGGTCATGATCTCAGGGTCCTGGGATCGAGCACCGCATCGGGCTCCCTGCTCCACAGGTAGCCTCCTTCCTCCTCTCCTACTCCCCCTGTTTGTATGCCTTCTCTCACTGTGTTTCTCTCTGTCAAATAAATAAATAAAATCTTTAAAAATAAAACAAAATGCTACATCTCATACCAACTCATAGCAGCTACCCAACTATGAATATAATATTGTCAGAAATAAAGGAAGGCATTCTTGAAAATCAGATTCATAAAAAATTGGTAGATAAATCAACATGAACTCATCAAGAGTAAATCTGTTGATGAAAATGAAATGATAAAACTTAGATAAAACCAGATGATGTTTCATTTGGCATATTGATCTAGAAAATCCATTTGCTGGCAAATAATAACTTTGGACCAAGTAACCAGTAACTTTTGTCATTAATTCAAAGAAATATGCTAAGACAGGCATATGGGGAGAGAATAATGTTGATTATCTCAAGATCCCCAAGTACATCAAAGTGTTATAAAGTTGTGTTTCTACTATTAGATTGTAGGTACAAACACCTTGAGTTAAAGCTTTCATTCCCTTGCCAGAAAGAGTTACCTCTCGTTAAACTTTTGGATCAGCGGCTTAATTACACCTTCACACAAGCCCTATCATTTCTAGTTTCTAATCTACTAAATCCAACATGCCAGCAAATGTAACTTAGTAACTAGAATTTTCCTTTAGAAAATTAAACATTTCCATTTAATTCATTGTAATGTGCTTGTCAACCTTAAAACTTTATTTTGCCCCTTGATAATCAAACAATTGCAGTAACTGTTTGATGTATTTAGGAACTGTTCATATTTTTTGGTTGTCTGTTTTACAGTCCAGGCAAGGAAATCTTAAGAGTTATTCTTAAATCTGTTTAACTTGAGACACAGGACACTTAGTCCTTTGGTTTGGACAGTTTATCACTTCTATTAACTTTAATATTCTATACACCATGACAGTTTTCTCTTTCTGGCAGCATAATGATCTAAATAACCCTTAAAACTCTACCTATGATAAGATTTTTAAATAGCTGGTATAAAACAGAAATGAAGTTCTGCTGAACTGTAAAGAAACTGAGAAATATTAGGCTAAATATAAAGTGAAATTAAGAAATCAAGGAGGAAGAGTGCTAACGTCAACTTTCATTGTAAGGGTATTTTCCTAAATTCAGGCACCTTGCACCTCCTTTCTGAGAACATCTTAGGGCACAGGAGAAGTGAAAGCATAGAACTAACAGCATAGATCCTCACACTGAACTAGAACGCCAAATACTTATCACCTCACAATAAAAGTAAATGATGAATTAGCCTGCTGTGTGGGAGATAAATGATCAATTAATTTCTGGCATTCTTGAAATTAATTAATTTCAAATTAATTTCTGCCTGTCTTGAGCTTGAACAAATGTTAACAGTAGAAATATTCCCAGAAAATATGGAAATATAAACTGGACCTGCATGAGTTTGCAGGTCAACTTGAAAATAGGAGATTCAGATCACTTCCATGACCTGACTAATCTTGAAATTCTCAGCAAATTTATTTTAAAATGGTTCTGAATTGAAAGTACTCCCAAGACTTAAATTCTCCCAGATAAAGTCCCCCTGCAAATGATCTGTACATAAACATATATACACACATACACACAACACAGCACAACAAATATATAAGTACATGTGACATGATAAGTGAAACCAGGAAGAAAAAAAGAAAACATCAAAAACTAGGGAGACTTCATGTATCAGAGTTGCACAAACCAAAAGCAAGTAAGTTCAATGTGTGTCAATGTCTTAAAAGTTTAAGAAAAATCAAAAGGCTATGAAAATTGTCCAAGTAGTTTTTAAACAAAGCAACATTCTAAAATAAAAATTAAATGATTAAAATTTAATTTTAGCCACTGGAAGTGGCTAACCCATAGATAGCCAACCTGAGATGATTAACCAGTAGTCAGACCAAGCTGAAGTGACAATAAGTGAACTTGAAAATAGAAGCAAAGGAAAAATCTAGAATATAGTATGGAAATAAAAGACTTGGAGAATATGAAATGGAGATTACAGAATATGAAGGATCAAGTAGAGATAAAAAAAAAATACATCTAATCATAGTTCCAGAAACAGAACAGAAAAAGGATAGGGGAAAAGAAATAACCATCTATATTACAATAGACTTAGAATATCATCATTTTCTGTATCACTACTTACTAAGGAATGCAAGATTTAGTCATCAGTGGCTACCAACATCATGTCACACAAGGAGAGCCATCCAGTTACCACATGTCTCCTAAAGAAAGTATCCAACACTTCTTGTACAGAAATGTTGGACACTTACTGCCAAAATCAAATCAAACTTCAAAATATAGCTTTGGTTTTTAAGAAATACAGGGAAGACAAGGAGATGAAATTCTACATGTGGTTACATCAATAAATAAATCTGAAGGAAAAAAGAAAGAACAGGGATTTATAGATTAAGAGATTTAAAATATGTATCAACCAAATGCAAAGTATAGATCATATCTAGATATAATTATGAAAAAATATATAAAAGAAGTTCATATATCATAAAAATTGGCACTATTTAGCAAAATTAAATATATCTTTTACCAGTTCATGCAACAGCGATACTCTTTGTAGAAATATATACCAAAGACAAACTGGTGAACACACAAAAGGACTCATACCCAACACCATTAATTGCAAGAGAAAAAGCATAGATTGGAAATAGCATAAATATTTGTCATTATTGGAATGGATGAATTCGTAGCATATTAACACAACAAAATCTGTCCAGTTATAAAAAAGAATGGAGATATTTCTGTTCCATGACCACAAAGTGATATCTAGAATATAGTATTAAAAATAATATATTATTAAAAAGAACAGAAGGATAAAAGGCACAGCATAGAGTTTATCATCACTGGTATTGTAATAGTTTATGGTGACAGATGGCAGCTATGCCTGCAGTGAGCACAGCACAACAGACAGAATTGCCGAACATACAGATTTGAAGACCTGAAACTAACGCAACATTGTGTGTCAACTATACTTTAAAAAAAGTGTATAGCATGCTACAACTTACCTAGGAAAGACATGACTAGACACATATATATTTAATATATCACATGTACATATATTTAATACATGACATATTAAAAATAAATGAGTAAACCATAAAAGTGACAACATCTTGGGGTTATTGGGTGGAGATAATAGAACAGAAGTTAAACTTCTTTCAGTGTATTTTGCTTAGTATATTCAATGTTTGGATCATGCAGAATTAAAAAGCAATCAATCTGTTAAACTTCAAAATAAAAGGAAACAAATGAACTTACAAGTATATGCAGTTAGTGGCATAACTACACAGTGATTAAATATTTCAAGTTATTAAATCATGATAATTTGACCAAAAACAACAACAACAACCCTGCAAACAAATTTAAACTACTTTCAGTAATCATTTTCTTGGTAGAGTTGTTGGTATTGTTATTCTGAGACTTTGGATAAGAGACTTTGGATAAGACTTTGGATATATTTAATCTCTTTACTGTGGATAAAGCAAATGAGAAATTATGGGAGCTGTGATATGCTGATGTTATAATTCCTGGTATGTATATGTTATATATACATTTGTATAAATATATATCCTACATAATTATATATAAATTATATATGTAACCATATAAAGGGATATATAAAATATGTACTTCAGAAAACTATACATGGTTTATATGTATATGTAAGATAAACATACGTCTTTATCTTAACTTCGTTGAATGAAAGAGCCTAGGAATAATGACAACAACTTCCCGTTCAAAGGACCTAAAAGTAAAAAATGGCATACTATAAGCATCCGTAAAAATAATTTCAGCGTTGCCTTTTGGAGTATGCTAGTCAATTATCTGCCTAATTTTAAATTGTATCTTAGTGCCCTTTTTTATCAGATATTCAAACTAATAATGTTATGGTCATTCCTACTTAGCAAATAATGAGTACCATTTAATGACAAATAAGTAGAAATAATGAGTACCATTGAAAGACAAGGTTCTCATATTTGCAAAAATGTTTTTTTCTCTTTAAACACAAGCAAAATTACAGTCATGGGCAAAATTCATACCTGAATTAACAGATATAGTACTTGATTAGAATATTTATGGTACTATTTTTGTTTTTATTGTTCAAAGAAGGGAATGGGTGTTTGGAGAAGATAATAGCCAAAATTAAGCGCTAATGTGAAAATCAGTCATGCCATCTTAGTTTTCCACACAAGTATCTTAATACTAGTCAACAACAAACATGTTTATATCTCTGACAACTATCTTTAAAGTGAGAAAAAGCTTTTACATCTCTCAAAATCTTCACCCTTAATGACAGCCAATAAATAATATGGTATACACCAGAAAAATATAGTTTTATTAATGACAATTATATTCAATTTTAAGAAATAAAATTATTTAAGCAAAGCTGCTGAAAAGTAATACTTTTATATGAGTTTTTTGTTAAGATAAATTTATATTAGGATGTATGCTGCAAACTTTCTAGTCACTTGATTTTTTACAAGTTCCAGTAGATACATTTATATAGAAATAGTATGGAAAAAATTGGGATACAGAAGATTGAGTTTGAAAACTTTTTTTGGTTACATTTTATCTCTCTTTACCACATAGGAAGAGAACTAACTTCTTGGATACTACAGGACATATCAAATTAACCTTCCCTTTCTCCCTGGATCCTCTCCAGTATTACTAGTATTTCACTCAGCCTCATTCTTGTAACTTTTGGAGTGTAAATTGTTTACAGCTGTAGACATCCTCTAACACTGAAAGCAATGACCAGGTTCAAAATTTAAGGGAGAAACTCAATCCAATTCCTTTGTCTTGACCTTTTTTTCTAGTTGTAAACAGATCACTTCCAAAAACAAAAAAATTGTATTACTCTGGAAGAAGTTCTTATAGCTAACAACATAGTTTTTGAATATATGTTGATATTGATTCAGTCCTTTCCTTCACTTTGTAATTTTTCTTTTAGATTCCACCTTTGATGGTCCATGCCCCAGGAATCAGAACTCTGTAACATTCAATTGTCCTTTTCCCTTACCAAAAAGCTTTAACTCCCTTTTCCAGACTCATACCAATTTGGTCACTCTCTTAATTTTTTTTAATGTATTTTGCATCTCTTTTCTATTCCTTCTTTCAGAAATTTTCCTGTTAAACTATCGAACTCTCTGGGAATGTGTACCAGCTAGTTCTCCCAAAGAAAATATTAAACCTACTCTTTTAATTAGTCTATTTAGAATGACCAAGAACTATCTGGCTATACTCCAGTGCTAACATTCCTTCTTTCCTTGGACTAGACAAATTATTTTTAAATCTCAATTTCCAAATAAACATAAAATTATAATATTTTGATTATTTAAACCATTTTTCAAGAGACAGTATATCTCAACAAATAATAAATGACTTGCTAAATAGTTTTATTTTGTTTTACCAAATTAAGAACAAAACTACTCAGTTTCTTAGCCATTTAGATTTCGCCCAAGCCTGTAAAGTACAAATCAAAATGGAAAGTTGGCCATAATGCCTATGGAGAGAGCCAAACCAGACAATTCAGGTCAAAAAGTAAAATTTTTACCCATTGCTTAAATATTAAAAGTTATTCACAGCTGCATATAATTTGTACTTTACAAATTCTAAGAATATGGTGCTGAGTATGGTTTTGTCTTAATTATCTGGTTTGGCTGCTGATCCTGACCAGCTTTTCAGGCGTATTTCAAACTTTGCACTTCACTTTGTGCTGGCAACAAAAAAACCCAGCAAAATAAATCTACATGAGTGAACAAATCTTCATGCTGTTGAATGATACTAGATTGTGTACAAGGCTCCGGTGAGCTATGACTTTGATAGTCAAGTCAATATGTTCAAATTTGCAGTCAAGAATGCTTGGAACTTTGGCTAAAACCATCGTAGAAGAATTTGGTTCTGCTCATTACATTTTATTGTATTTTGCTCCATCAATCTCTAACCTTGCAAATCAAAACAACTGCATGGTAAAACAATAATTCTATAACATTATAAAACAGAACAGACCTATGTACCTTAAGAAACTCTGATCCGACGTTTAAGAACTAAACATCTTGAGAACTCTTATTTCTTTACTTTTTTTTTTTTTAAAGATTTTATTTATTTATTTGACAGAGAGAGAGCACACAAGTAGGCAGAGCAGCAGGCAGAGAGAGAGAAGGGGAAGCAGGGCCCTGGTGAGCAGAGAGCCCAATGTGGGGCTCAATCCCAGAACCCTGAGATCATGACCTGAGCCGAAGGCAGAGGCTTAACCCACTGAGCCACCCAGGAACCCCAAGAACTCTTATTTCAAAATGATATGTGTGATTACATTTCAGACTAAAAACTCTTCTGTGCAGAAATGTAAATTTTCCACTTTCTTATTATTTCAGTTCAATTTCTGGGTGACCTCAGTTTTGACCCCCATTTCCACTGAACACAGAAGGCTTTGATTTTTCCCAATTCAAGGCAATGGTCACTTTCAGGTTGAAAATTTATTCTGTTGGTAGCTATCCAAATTTATTCATGGCCACATATCTACAGAGCTCCAAAGCCCAAACTCCTCTGACAATACCACGTTGTTTTGCAAAGAAAGTGCCCCCATCACCCCTGTTTTATGAGCTTGCCCCATATGACACAAGCATCTTAAAAAATATATTCAAGATTTCTCCAAGCCTCCTTCTCCTTCACTTTTTTATACGAGTTAGCTCCCAGGAAGCAAGAGGTAAAAAGGTGGTCATAAAGGGCATGTGACTTGCATTCATCTGGATGGAGAGGCGAACACCTAACTCCTGAACCATCTTTAATCATTGCTGTCTTGTGCACTGGTATACTACATCCATGATGACTTTAAGTGTTCAGAAGTGGCTCCTGTCACAGGTATCATTAGTCCCATCCTGACTTGTCATACATTCTACCTTTTCTTTTTTTTTTTTTTTTTTAAGATTTTATTTATTTGTCAGAGAGAGAGTGAGCGAGAGCAAGCACAGGCTGACAGAGTGGAAGGCAGAATCAGAGGGAGAAGCAGGCTCCCTGCGGAGCAAGGATCCCGATGTGGGACTCGATCCCAGGACGCTGGGATTATGACCTGAGCCGAAGGCAGCTGCTTAACCAACTGAGCCACCCAGGTGTCCCCATTCTACCTTTTCTAATTCTGACTCAAGGTGCCTTCTAAAGACTTCTTCCCTTTACAAGGTTTGGAACTCATGGCTACTTTGAAGACACCACCTTGGAGTATACCAGATTCTATAAGACTAACTTCAGGCCCATTTGCCAAAACACCATCCCTCAGCAACCGATAATTTCAACAGATACTATGTTTTGCCTCTTGCAATCTGGAAGGCCAGCCACAAAATCTCCAGTCTGTGAATTCCCCAAATCTATCACTTTCTTACTTTGATTTCTTAAACTATCAGCATTGAATACCAATTAGATCCCTCCAGAACCATCCTTTCTAACCTACCGACTAAACTTTTCTTTCATTTGTGGAAAACAATAAGTATCGATTTTTTTTCCTTTGGTAGCCTAGAACTATTCAGTACTCTGGGCTAGATTCTTAATTTTTAAAACTTTTTTTTTTTTTAAATCACAGAAAATCCTTTCTGCTTTCTACAAAGCCTGGCTCTTGTGAATCAAAATATATTTGGTCTTCCAAATGTAATTACAATTTTTCATTTGAGAAAAACCTTACAAAGTTACATAGACTTTCTTATTAAAAAAAAATTATCATCCATCCCTTTATAAGGTACACAGAAAGGAACTAATTCTGACTAAGTAGTAGGGGAAATACTGGTGTGAAAGGAATTATCAAAGAGCTTCCAGGTTTTTTTGGGCAGAATATGATCTAGTTCGGTTTCTGCAACAGGTTGAATTATTAGCCACAATTCTCCCCTTCTCTAAAGCAGTATTCATCCCCAACCCTGTGCTGGCCTCCTGGAGGCAGAGTACACTTCTCCAATTTCCTGTATTGGTCTTCACCAGGCAACTTACTTTGTCCAATGGAATATGGGAAGAAGTAGCTAGCATTGTCAGTTCTAAGCCTAAGAAGTATGAATTATTTTCTTGAGTTCTGTTACTGCCATGGAAAGGGCTCTCCCTAGGTAGCTGCTGCAACTGGAGGTTAGATCCCAGAATTACTCCTGTATCCTCCTAATCCCAGGACCGGGGGGTGAGGGGCATCCAAGCCCAGCCAGACCTGTACCTAGAAGCAGAAACTACAGCACAGCCTAGCCTGGACTGGCTGACCCCCAGCTGATTTTGTGTTGAATGCCACTGAGATATCCTGCCATCTGTAAAGCAGACAGCTACCATTTGGAATGGGGAAATATGGGAATTGTTTTCCTTGTATTGTATTGAATAGATTTAAAATTTTTTTAAAAATTGAGGAAATCATGTTTTTTAACATGACTTTTTTCTCTCCTTTTGGTAAAATAATCAGACAGCTGTTCAAAGGAGTATTCAGAGGAACCACTATACTCAACTGGTCAAGTCTTCCATTAAATGCAGAAATGTTCTTTTGAAAATTACAAGCAAGTTCCCATGGTCTTTGCTTTCAACCTCCTAGTCCAAACTCTCACCTGTTCTTACCTGGACTAATGCAATAGCCTCAAAACCCATATTCTGACACTTGCTTTTATCATCATCTACCCCTTTCTAGTCTGTTCTTCATGCTAATAGATTCAGTGCAAATATAACCTCATTGCTCCACGGCTTAAAATACGTCAGTGCTTTCCCATTTGCTTTAGGAGAAAGACCAAACTGTTCAATGTATTCTGTGGGGACCAGCATAATCTCTCCCCAGTCTACTTCTTCAGCCTCAACTCTTGATCTTAGCCGTGTTCCACACACTGCAGACACAACAGCTCCTGTCAGTTCCTGAACAGAACTTGCCTCTCTTGACTCACAGGCTTCACTTACCATTAGCCACAGTCTTCTTGCCTATTGACAGGAAGTTCCTCAATGCCATCCTTGGTGTCCACATTCCAATGCTAACTCCTTAGTTTGGGTTTCTAGTGAAAAGAGTCTGAGACAAAAGTTTGGGGACAGTTAGGTTGTCTGGGGATAATTCTAGGAGCAAGCATAGGGCCACAGTGGTGGGGGCGGATAGGAGGTTCTACGGACTAAATTCATCCCTCAAAAAATCATATGTGGAAGCCCTAACCCCCAGTGTAATAACATTTGGAAGTGGAGGTAATTGGATTTAGATGATATCATGAAGGCAGGACCCTTATGATGGGATTAGTACCCTTATAAGAAAGACACCAGGAACTTGCTTCCTCACTCTCTCTAACCTGTAAGGACATGGCAAGAAAGCGGCCATCTGCAAGCCACAATGAGGGTCCTCACTGGGAAACTCAATCAGCCTGCACCTTTATTTATGCACTTTCCAACCTCTAAGAACTGTGAAAACCAAGTGCTTGCCTACGTCACTACTGAGCTGACTTACACAAGGTGCCATCTAATTTTTAATTATTGAAAATCTGGTAGGTTTTTAATATGAATATATTTATCAGTATTCTCTTTTTGATTGGAGGTTTTATTTTTCTATTTTTAAAAAATGTTTTTAAGATTTATTTATCTGATAGAGAGAGAGAGAGAAAGAGAAAGCATGAGCGGGAAGAGGGAAGAAGGAAAGCATCTCAAGCCAACTCCCTGGGCAGCTCAACACAGAGCCGCATGCAGGGTGATCCCGTGATCCTGAGATCATGACCTTAGACAAAATCCAGAGTCAGACACTTAGCTGACTAAGCACTCAGGTGCCCCGGGATTAGAGATTTTAATGCCTTATTTAAGAAATCCTACCTTGTGGTGCAGATATGTTATCTACCTACTAAAAGTTTCTTAGCCTGGCCTTTTTTTTTTTTTTTTTTTTTTTTTTAAATGAATGCCAGTAATCTACCTGGAATTTTTTTTTTTTTTTTAGCTGAGATAAGAGCCCAATTTCGTTTTTTCCCCTTAGTGAGTATTGAACTCACTCTGGTACCAAACCCAACAAATTCATTTATATACTGCCCTATAGCAATCTAGTTATAATATTTAAGTCCAGGTTGTTCTCTTGTTTAAAAACCTTCAGTGGTTCTCCATTATTTATCAAGTAAAGTCCAAGCTCCTCAACATCTCACATAAAATTGATCTTAGTGACAGCAACCACTGTATTCTTCCAATAACTTATGCTCTAAGCATACTTAATTACTTAATATCCCAAATGGAACACATATTCTTTTCTCAGTGAACTTATTGACTCATCTTTATTTCTAACATATAGTTTGTCTTGTGTATGGTATCCTCTGTGTGACATTAACACACATCAAACTTTGTACACCTTTGCCTTGGATTGTTCTCTCTCCAATCTATCATACCTTTCATCCACTTCTGTGCATATGAAAAACATACTTATCAAGTCCATCTTTAAATTTTATCCAACTTCTCTTCACCCCAATTAAAATTATGCCTTTTTAATCACCTCTATTGCATGTTAATGGTGTTATAATGAATTTTTTATGCACATTTCCCTTTTATGCTGAAAGCTACTTGAGAATGATAACACTCCATCTCATATATTTACTGTACACAAATACAATGAATATTAATTATATTAAGCCAGAAATGAATGTTGATATCCATAATCCTATTCACTGACCCTAAAAGTATAGATAATATGACATTTTTAGGCAGGAAAAATAAATTGCTTGAACATATTTACCTTGCATTTAATAAAAACACCAAGCCTCCCTTCACTGAATTTGTATGTTTTTTGTTGGCTAAGTTCTTTCATTCATACTTTTATTTAGTAGTGACCTGCCAAATAATTTACAGTGTCCAAAGGAGAGTATTCAAAAACAAAAGAGAATGTAACACCAATAAGGTATTCAGTTTCCTGACTCTGGATAAGAGACAGAGAATAATGCCATGATTATGCATGTTTAGGGATAGGGAAACTTCCTTATTAAGTGATCTTTGCAGCTGTTCTTCCTTTCTAGAAAAGGGAGCATGAGTTGGCGAGACCAAAAGTGAATTCTCTAGTTGAATAACCTCTGTAAAAAGCGGTCACCAGGGGAACAACTACTGTCCCTGTGATAATAAAACCCATCTTTGCTGGCTTAAGTCCTTGAAGCAAGAAATTGGGCCCTTTGCACAAAATCAACAACTTCATTCTTTAAAGTCTTTCTTCTCAGATTATAAATCACTGGAGAAGCCCAATAAATTATGGATTTGTAATGCTATCACTGTGACTATTACTGATAAAGTCAGCCTGATACTTTAAATTGCATATTGATAATTAGCAAATTACAAAAAGATTCAGAAAGATGTCAATCTCCCAAAATCAGTGCTTATATAAGTACCCCGATTTTAATTTTGGTTTATTATTAAAATTATAAAAAAGTACAATAATGACAACTTGAAATCTCAAATATAATTCTCAACTCAATATACTAGGATAGGGGAGGAAGCAAGATGGCGGAGGAGTAGCAGACTGAAATGACATCAGATCCCAGGAGTTCAGCTAGATAGCTATCAAACCATTCCAAACATACAAACTCAACAGGAGAGAGAAGAGAAGAGCAACAATTCTAGGAAGAGAAAATCATCCACTTTCTGGAAGGTAGGATGTGTGGAGAAGTGAATCCAAAATGACAGGAAGATAGACCATGAGGGGAGGGACCAGGCTCCCAGCAAGCGATGGAGCAGTGGAGCACAAAGTCTGAACTTTTAGAAGACTGTTTCACCGAGGGACATCGCTCCAGAGGCTAAGCGGGGGTGGAGCCTTTGCAAGGCCACTGTGGTCTCAGGTCCTGCAAGGTCACAGAAAGGCCAGGGGTGTCTAAGTATGGCAGAGCTGCCACCTATCCAAGTGGGGAAGCCGGGTGCAGAAACAGAGCCCAGGAGTGACCTCTCAGCTCAGGGTAACCTTAAATCGTGATCCAAGGCACAGTCGGGACACTGCTCTTCAAGCAGGGACTCCACAAGTGGAGAGATCCCTTCTTTCCTCCTCCGGGAGGAGCGGCAAGAATCTGCTGGGTTTGAAGACTCCAAACGGTGCTCTGGGCCAGAGATAGAAATGCTTGGTCACAGGCCGGGTGAGTGCTGAGTATAGCCGGAGACCAGGGAGATGGGAGGGATAGAGACTGCTTTTCTCTGGGGGTGCACTGAAGAGTGGGGCCCTGAGCTCTCAGCTCCTCCAGGCTGGAGATTGGGAGGCCACCTTTTTCATTCCCGTCCTCCAAAGCTGTATGGAAAGCATTCAGGGAACAAAAGCTACCTTGAGGGAACCCAAGAAGATTACTGAGCCTGGCCCCTGGCAAGGGTGGTGCAATTCTGCCTCTGGCAAAGACATCTGAGAATCACTGCAACCAGCCCCTCCCACAGAAGATCAGCAAGAACACCCAGCCAAGACCAAGTTCACCAATCAACAAGAATTGTAGAGCTCCAGAGCTAGGGGAAAGCAACATATAGACTTCATGGCTTTTTTCCCATGATCCTTTCTAGCAAAGTTAAATTTAAAAAAAGATTTTTTATAGCATGGAGGACAAGGGGTGTTAGAGAGGAGAAGGGAGTTGGGGGAAATTGGAAGGGGAGGTGAACCATGAGAGACTATGGACTCTGAAAAACAATCGGAGGGGTTTGAAGGGGCGGGGGGTGGGAGGTCGGGGTATCAGGTGGTGGGTATTATAGAGGGCACGGATTGCATGGAGCACTGGGTGTGGTGCAAAAATAATGAATACTGTTATGCTGAAAATAAAAAAATAAATTAAAAAAATTTAAAAATTAAAAAAAAATTTTTTTCTTATTCTATTTTTTTAACTTTTCCTCTTTTAATGTTTTTTAACTGCTTTATCTTAACAATACCATTTAAAAAACTCTTTTTAAATCTTCATTGTTACAGTCATATTTTATCCCTTCATTGTATTTAACCTTATTTTTCATATATGTATAGGAGTTTTTTTCTTTAAAATTTTGGGATACAATTTCTTCTAACAGATCAAAATATATCCTAAATCTAGTACATGGCTTTGTTCCAGTCTCCAGCCTGATCACATTCTTTCCTCTTTTTTTTCCTATTCCTTTTTCCAACCACCTTATCAATTCCTTTTTAAGAAACATTTAAGAATTTTAAAAAGAATTAATACCTACTCTCCCAAAACTGTTTAAAAAACAGAAATGGAAGGAAAACTTCCAAACTCATTTTATGAGGCCACCATTACCTAGAACCCCAAACTAGACAAAGACCCCATCAAAAAGGGAATTACAGACCAATATCCTTGATGAACAGGGATGCAAAACTTCTCACCAAAATACTAGCCAATAGGATCCAACAGTACATTAAAAGGATGATTCACCACAACCAAGTGGGTTTTATTTCTAGGTTGCAAGGTTGGTTCAACATCCACAAATCAATCAATGTGATAAAATAATTAATAAAAGAAAGAACAAGAACCATAGGATACTTTCAATAGATGCTGAAAAAGCATTTGACAAAGTACAGCATCCTTTCTTGATCAAAACTCTTCAAAGTGTAGGGATACCCATCTATGAAAAGCCATCTATGAAAACTGACAGTGAATATCCATTGGTTTTTTTTTTTTTAGATTTTTTAAAATTTATTTATTTAATAGAAAGAGACACAGCGAGAGAGGGAACACAAGCAGAGGGAGTGGGAAAGGGAGAAGCAAGCTTCCTGCTGAGCAGGGAGCCCAATGCGGGGCTTGATCCCATAACCCTGGGATCATGACCTGAGCTGAAGGCAGACGCTTAATGACTGAGCCACCCAGGCGCCCCTGAATATCATTCTCAATGGGAAAAAACTGAGAGCTTTTCCCCTAAGATCAGGAATGTGGCAGGGATGTCCACTATCACCACTGTTATCCAACACAGTACTAGGATTCCTAGCCTCAGTAATCGGACAACAAAAGGAAATTAAGGGCATCCGAATCAGCAAAGAAGAAGCCAAACTACCACTCTTTGCAGATGACATATTACTTTATATGGAAAACCCAAAAGACACCACTCCAAAACTGCTAGAACTCATACAGGAATTCAGTAAAGTGTCAGGATCTAAAATCAATGCACAGAAACCAGTTGCATTTCTGTAAACCAACAGCAAGACAGAAAAAAGATAAATTAAGGAGTTGTTCCCATTTACATCTGTCCCCAAAACCATAAGATACCTAAAAATAAACCTAACCAAAGAGGCAAAGAATCTGTACTCAGAAAACTATAAAGTACTCAGAAATTGAGGAAGACACAAAGAAATGGAAAAACGCTCCATGCTCATGAATTGGAAGATCAAATATTGTGAAAGTGTCTATGCTACCTAAAGCAACCTACACATTTAATGCAATCCCTAACAAAATACTATCAATTTTTTTCAAAGAAATGAACAAATAATCCTAAAATTTATATGGAACCAGAAAATACCCAAAATAGCCAGAGGAATGTTGAAAAAGAAAGCCAATGTTGGTGGCATCACAATTCCAGACCTCAAGCTTTATTACAAAGCTATCATCATCAAGACAGGATAGTACTGGCACAAAAAGAGACACATAGATCAATGGGACAGAATAGAGAACCCAGAAATGGACCCTCAAATGTAAGGTCAACTAATCTAAACAAAGCAGGAAAGAATGTCCAATGGCAAAAAGACAGTCTCTTCAACAACTGGTGTTGGGAAAATTGGACAGCCACATATAGAAGAATGAAACCGGACAATTTCCTTATACCACACACAAAAATGGACTCAAAATGGAAGAAACACCTCAGTGTGAGAGAGGAATCCATCAAAATCCTTGAGGAGAACATAGGCAGCTACCTTTTCAACCTCAGCCACAGCAACTTCTTCCTAGAAATATCACCAAAGGTGATGTTTGGGAAGCAAATGCAAAAATGAACTATTGGGACTTCATCAAGACCAAAAGCTTTTGCACAGCAAAGGAAACAGTCAACAAAACCAAAAGACCACTGACAGAATGGGAGAAGATATTTGCAAATGACATATCAGATAAAGGGCTAATATCCAAAATCTATAAAGAACTTATCAAACTCAACACCCAAAGAACCAATAATCTAATCAAGCAGTAGGAAGAAGACACAAACAGCTATTTCTGCAAAGAAGAAATCCAGGTGGCCAACAGACACATGAAAAAGTGCTCAATATCACTCGGCATCAGGGAAATACAAATCAAAACCACAGTGCGATACCACCTCATAGCAGTCAGAATGGCTAAAATTAACAAGTCAGGAAACGACGGATGTTGGAGAGAATATGGAGAAAGGGGAACGCTCCTCCACTATTGGTGGAAATGCTAGCTGGTGCAGCCACTCTGGAAAACAGCATGGAAGTTCCTCAAAAAGTTGAAAATAGAGCTACCCTATGACCCAGGATTCACAGTACTGGGTATTTACCCTAAAGATACAAAGGCAGTGATCTGAAGGGACATGTGCATCCAAATGTTTTTAGTGGAACTGTCCACAATATATATATATATATATATATATATATATATATATATATTCCACTATATATATATAGTGGAATACTATGCAGCCATCAAAAAACTGAAATTTTGCCATTTGCAACAATGTGGATGGAACTAGAGGGTATTATGCCAAGCAAAATAAGTTAAGCAGAGAAAGATAATTATCATATAATCTCTCTGATATGAGGAATTTGAGAGACAGGGCCAGGGGGTTGGGGAGTAGGGAAGGAAAAAATGAAACAAGGTGGGATGAGGAGGGAGACAAACCATAAGAGACTCTTAATCTCACAAAATAAACTGAGAGTTGCTGTGGGGGTGAGGGTGAGGAAAAGGTGGTTGGGTTATGGACATTGGGGAGGGTATATGATATGGTGAGTGCTGTAAATGTGTAAGCCTGATCGATTCACAGACCTGTATCCCTGGGGCAAATAATACATTATATGTTAATAATAATAATTAATTTTTTTAAAAAAGGTCTGAAGGTGAAAAAAATATATACTAGGTTAAAGATGCTTGCATATCTTTTATTGTAATTAATTTCTTTACAAAAATATATTTTGTGAAAATAAATTTGAGTTCATTTAACATTAATTTTGCTCATTTTGTTGAAAATTTTAAATGACTGTAAACAACTATTACTATTATCTTATTCCTTGAAAATCTTATACAAAGATTAGAAGGACCTTTTCAAAGCCTTACTATAATCTTTTAATACATTAATACAACATTGTGAATGTATCCAATGTCACTGAATAGTACCTTTGAAAATGGTTAAAATGGTGAACTTAATGACATGCATATTTTCCCATGATAAAAAAAATTACATTCTGTTTCTTGGGTGATGGATTACTCTTTTTAATTCTTTTGTAAATACTGCTATAATGGTTTAATAATTCTCTCTTTTCACTTCTTCTAGAAGTTCAAGCACCCATTATTCCATGCTTCATACTTCCTTGATTTTCCTTCAGGTTTTTTAATTCTTAGGACTATGTGTACATGGTTCTGAGTTCACTAATGCTTTTTTCAATTGAGTCTAATCTGCTATCTGATCTGTTCACTGAGTTTTTATCTCAACAGGTGCTTGATTTTTATTTTTAAAGTTCTATTTGAATGTTCTTCTTCAAACTTATCTGTACAAATCCCTCACTGTGTAAGTACAATTTTAAATGCATCCTTTATTATTTTAAATACTTTACATGCGTTTTTCTTGTATTATGTATATGACAGTTCCAACACCTAGAGTTCTCTTGTAATTAAATCTGTATTTCCTGTTACTGTTTAATGCATGACTTATACCATTGATTTCTCTGCCTAGCTCCTGTTAACTGTTGTGGCCCTCATCAAGGACACACTTAGTGGAAACGAAACCTGGGAGGTATGTGTGTATGTGTGTGTACACATGTGTGTGTGTGCATGTGTATGTGTGTGTTTCCAGCACACAGTAGCCAAAAACAACAAAAAAGGAATTCTATTTGTAAGGAAGAAGATAATTGTCTCTGCTACAATGTTCCTGAAAAACTCCATACTACTTAAGGTTTCTGAATACCTACATATGTTCTTCAACCACCTGGAGTATAATTCTCCACATGCTTCATATGGGTAAGTCCCACTTCAACCACCAAGGTCCATTACTAGCGTATCCTCCAGAAAGCCTTTCCTGGTGCTCCATCCACTGTTCCAAAGTACTGTTGAGCACCTCATACCTACTTTTATTAAAAACCTTGTTTTTTTAAAAAAAGATTTATTTCCTTGAATAATTTTGGTTTTTTGTATTCTAACTCCCTCACTAAACCACAGAATCCCTGAACACGTATATTGTCTTTTTCTCCTGATTCATGGCCCTATCTCATGTTAGGTACTAGTAAATGTTCACTGAGTAAAAGACTGAATACAGTGAAAATCTGGAAAGCTGAAAAATGAATTTTTCTACTGGTATCTTTGATAATCATGTTAGATATCTCCCCCTCTCCCTTCCTCTTTCTCCATTCTACCTGCTCTGTGCCCCAGGAGACTGAAATTTATGGACTACATCAAACTCACTTGCTCTCTGGCTTGCTGTTGGGGTCATTCAATGACAAACATGGGCTGAAGCTGGGAAGCCAGACCCCACTTTGTCCCCAGTTTCCACCGTCGGAGTTACCACATGTTGGCTATATGACCTTCCACCAATGACCACAGCTCCTTTCATGAAGTCTTCTCCACTAAAATATTTTTCTTTAGTTTCTGTGTAAGCCCTCCCTTTCCTCCATCTAAACCATGACTGGGAATGCCACTCCACTGCAGCCCACTCCAGAATCTCACATTATCTCTTCTTTGGGACATTATACTGATAGGTCCCCCAATAATGGGTCCATGATCAAAGGAGCAAGACTGATACAAAGCAAAGGTCAAGCAAAGCTTTATTTAGCACCAAGCGTCGAGAATCAAACCAACTGGTCAGGGCCCTCTCTTACAAAGAGGCGACCCCTCCCAGCCTCACAGCCTAACTTTTATAGAGCAAAGGCCATGTGATTGAGCCTGGCCACACACAGGTGGCCAATGAGATTGTAACACACAGAGAAAGCTGCACAGTCATGCTAGGTCACACACGAGTGGCCAACTGAATTTTAATTTACCCTAGTAGATATCTGAACTAGCCTATCACCTTGGTCAGAATTGGTGCCCAAAAGGCAGGGCCCACTCTCCTTGGTAGCTAGGGCTAGCGCGCCCCACTGATTGGATGTCTCCACCTGGCCTGACCTGTCCTTGTATCTGGGCTTTGCTATCTGGGACTGGTTTCCCGGATTTGCTTTTAAGTAGGTTCCTCTGGGAGGGGCAGGGTCAATCTAAGTTTACTGCATAAACAACAAAAGGGCTCCCTCTGGCTAAGTAGGCCCTTACAATACCTTGCCAAAACCTTTGCAACATTCCCTTCAAACTCTTCAAATTGCCCAATTTGAAGACTGCTGGCTCTTGACTGATAACAATAATTTGACACTGCAAAACGGACTGTGGTGGGGGGGGGCGGGGATCTAGTATAGCTTATGAAAGACAACACTGTCCAAGAATAATTTTTAAAATGTAGTGAATAAAACAAATAAAATGTTCAAAACAACAAGGACATTATGCTAAGTGACAAAAGCCTGTCACAAGAGGACAAGTACTGCAGAATCCTACTTAAAGGAGGTATCAAAAATAGTCAAACTCAGAGAAGCAAAGAATAAAAGGGGGTGGGAGCTGGGAGAACTGGGGAGCTGCTGTTCAACAGATGTAGTTGTAGTTATGCAAGACTGCAAGACGAATGAGCTCTAAAGATCTGTTTACAACGTAATGACCAGAGTTGGCAATACAGTATTGTGCACTCCAAAATGTGTTAAGAGGTCAGATCTCATCTTAAGTGTCCTACCTACAGATGAGGAAACAAACAAAGGCGGGCGTGGGGGGGGCATGGTACAGAGCAAGAGGCAAGGACACTGGGAGGTAAGGATATGTCTGTTACTCTAACCATGGTGAGGGTATCATGGGCCTTTGGATATGTGCAACCTCATCAAATTGTGCACATTAAATACGTTCAGTTCTTTTTAATATATCAATTATTCCTCAGTAAAGCCAACGTAAGTTATTTAACGTTTAACTTTAAGGGAGAACCAAATACAATAGTAACTGATTATTTTAAAAAATTGAAGGGGTGCCTGGGTGGCTCAGTGGGTTAAGCCTCTGCCTTCAGCTCAGGTCATGATCTCAGGGTCCTGGGATCGAGCCCTGCATCGGGCTATCTGCTTAGCGGGGAGCCTGCTTCCTCCTCTCTCTCTGCCTGTCTCTCTGCCTACTTGCGATCTGTTTGTCAAATAAATGAATTTAAAAAAATAAAATAAAAAATAAAAAATTGAAAGCCTTGTAATGGTATAGATTCCATGGGGCTAAAGAGAAAAAGAACGAGCAGCTAGTTTGAGGGCTGATATTGGTGGGACAAGAATGTAAAACCAAAAACACAGAAAAAGAATTTCAGAAGTAAATTTCCGCCTACAGAACTAAAAGTTTCAAGACTGTATTTTTCTTAAGATCAAAGAAGATATTGAGCTATTGCTCCTTCTGAAGCCTTGCCATCACTGGTCCTCAGTACTTCTACGACCAGGGACTCCATCATTCCTTTGTGCAATCCCAGTAGGTTTGGATTAGAAAAGAAGCATATCACAATGGGTAAGATTCTTTTCTGAGAAAAAAGTTAATAAATCTTCCGACAGCCCTTTGAAATTTCTCTTTGATAGAATGGGATTCCCAGATGAAAACACTTAAAGTATCTTTTTAGTCACTTCTAAATGTCTTATCACTTCTTCAGATGGTGAATTATATTCAGAAATAGTTAAAGTAAGGGTAATTCTAAGAGTCCAGAAATTATGCGAAGTTCAGTTCTTTTGAAAAATACTCTTAGTATGGCAGTAATATACTGAGACAGCCTGGTTTGCAAGCATACATCTGGACTCCATTTCTAAGGATTAGGACAAGATGTCCTAATTTTTAATTTGCTATAAGGTAGTGAAAACATTAAAGGTCTACTCTGTCCTGTATTAGTTCACATGACAGTATAAATAATAGGACTGATTATATGATATAAACACAGAGGAATTATCTTAGCATTTGAAGAAAGCCTAGTAAGTGGCACCCCTCATCCTTACCTGTGTAATTAATAAAAATTAAGTTAGGAATAAGGCCTCTGGGGGACAAAACATCATCTTTATTATTCAAAAACGTAAGTGGTAGGAGATAGCACACAGCAGGGGGTAAAATAAGCTATGTGACCTGCAGACTTATTCCAGCCACAGAAGAAGCTAGAGCACCACATGCTTTCCTTACAAGAGCTGGCAAACCAAAGTATGACACAGTCAATGGAGCAGAGAATGTGCGCTGCCTGTGGTCAGGCTGGCTCCCAAAGAGGAGAGCTGAGGATCTGAGCTGAACCAAACACAGCCCATTGCTTCTCAAACTTCCAACAAGAACATCATTCCTTCCCACCCGTAAGAGAGTAAATGAAAAGGTGGAACAGCGGAGAGTGTTGGCGACATCTCTTCTCCTGGCTCCAGAAGTGGAGAAGGACAGGTCTGCCCCAACTTTGCTCTGCTTTTCATTCCCTTTGCCCACTGGGCCAACCCCATGGGCAACTGGGTTTTGACTCTTCTTCTCAAGGAAAATAAACCAAATGTCAATCAGGATGTCTTGCTTCAGTTTTATTTAGATTGTATCCCCAATGCCAACCACTGCTCCATTGTCAGACATCTGATGTGACATGCTGGTGATAGTTTTTGCACAGCTAATCTCTCAAAAATCAGCGATATACACCAATAATTTTTCTGTGCTTACAGAATGATGCAGTGTGAGTGTCCTGTTCCTGTACCAGTTTCTCTGGGGCTTTGACTAGAGAAACTTGACAGCTGGGGGTAACAGGGTAGGTGGAGAATCATCTGGAGGCATCTTTGCATACACGTCTGACAACTGATACTTGGCAGCTGAAGCTAATAGACAGGACCTCTTCTGGCGCCACTGGCTGGAGACTTACACACTGTCAACCCATATGGTCTGGGCTGCTTCACATCTTGGAGACCTCAATTTGGATGGACTTCTTACACAGTTGCTCAAGGCTCCAAAACAAGTGTCCTGAGAGAACCAGATGGAAGCTATATGGCTTTTTCTGATCTAGACCCAGAATTCAGGCACTTCATTTCTGTTACATTCTACTCTTTACACGCAAGTAACTAAAAAGGTCCAGATTTAAGAGGAGTGAACATAAACCCCCAACTCTCAGGAGGGAATATCAAAATATTTTCAGACATGTTACAAAACCCTCACAGTCCAACAGATGTTAGTGTTGATTATGTCTCATAAGAATCCAGGCAGATTAGGCAGAATATGTTAATGCTGAGATGAGTGTACCACCAAGATTGAAAATTAACTCTGTTGTATTTCCTACACAAATAGTATCTGGTTAAGTAAATCAATAGAGCATATCATAAAACCTTCAAGGAGATTAAATGGCATCAATAAGATATTCCAAAAATAAGCTGCATAAAGATACTGTAGTAATAAAACCTCAACAATATAGAAATGTTCCACATGTTGAATATAGTTTCCCTTTGATAAAATTTCCAGAAGAAATCAAATGCAACTTCTAACTAAAAGTTTTCAAGGTCGGGGGACCTGGGTGGCTCAGTGGGTTAAAAACCTCTCCTTTCGGCTCAGGTCATGATCCCAGGGTCCTACAGGATTGAGCCCTGCCTTGGGCTCTCTGCTCAGCAAGGAGCCTGCTTCACTTCCTCTCTCTCTGCCTGCCTCTCTGCCTACTTGTGATCTCTGTCTGTCAAATAAATAAATAAAATCTTTTAAAAAAAATAAAAATAATAAAAGTTTTCAAGATCAAAGACTTCAAATCCAAAATAAAAATCTAAAATAAAAATCTCTTGCACTTGTAAGGTAAAAGTTCAAAGAAATTAATTCCACCCCAATTCTGTTTTCTGCTCAATGTCAGCTAAAAAAGATACAAACTGCAGCAGGGGCTGTCATTCATCCCTTACTCTTCTCTTCAAGTTATCCCAGAAAATGGAAACCACTAGAATCCCGGAGAATCAGAGCCTGTCTTGCAAGAACTCAGCGTGAGAAGCAAATGCTGTGAGCATTGCTAGGGACTATATGGTGCACACTTTGGTGGATGCCTAGATCCTCTTCAGGGCAGGAACACTCATTCCCCTGACAGCAAAACTCACAGATGACACCTTCTCCTAAGAATTACTCCCAGCCAAATAGGAGCCGCTGCACCGGCCAGGCTACTCTTTCCAGTTCTCTCTTATGGGCATCTTATAGCCCATAAGTGACTGAAATGGAGGTATAAAATTTGCCTCCTTTGGCACAAGGTAGGGCAAAATTTTGTGCAACTGATGCTCTACAGCTGTGCTGTTGAATACGTGGTATGACCAGTGGCTACAGAGAGCTGAAATGAGATGATGCTGCTTACACACTGGATTTTGAAGATTTGGTATGAAAAAAGAACGTAAGAAATCTCATCAATGCTAATATTGATATATGCTGAAATACCAATATTTTGGATGTATCTGTTTAAACAGAATGTGTTAAATCATATGCTTCTTTTTACCTTTTTATTTTTATTTGTTTTTTGAGGATAATTTTTTTATTTATTTTTTATTTTTTTTAAATTTATTTTCAGCATAACAGTATTCATTATTTTTTCACCAACCCAGTGCTCCATTTTACCTTTTTAAATGTAGCTACTAGATAGTTTAAAATTACTTATGTGGCAGGCAACATATGTAATATATTTCTTTTGGATGACATTGCTCTAGAGCTTTCCTCTGGGATCAGTCAAGTCTTCAGCTAAGACCACAGTCTTGCTGATCTGGATTCTCCTCTTCTGCCCTGATTCACCCAATGCTTTCCTCTGGAGAACTCTTCCTCACTAAATCCCTCAAACAGAATCTTACCTCAGGCTCTTTCAGGAACCAAACCGAAAACACCTGATGTTTTGATAAGTTTGGCCTTCACTGTTCTATAAACAACTAGATATAATTTAAATCAAAATAAAAATACACGAAGAAAACACTGCAATTATGTAACTATAGCACTATGCCACCAAGAGAAGGTTCTTTAAGAACAATGTGCTTAACTCATAACCTTGACGCAAAGCTAAGGATATGCCTGGTACAACAACATTAAGAACGGTTTTGATCAGAATGCCAAAAAAAAAAAAAAAAAAAAGCCACAATTTAAATCATACAGGTCTTACGTTATCTCATATTCAGTTAATGTTAACTCAGTCAACTCACTCAAAGCTGGGAAGAGATCTTCATGTTCTGCAGATGCTATTACATGGCTACAGATAATATTCCATGGTATTTAAAACTATTATCGCTGCTTCTGATAAGCAAATAAAAATTTACAGTTCTTTAAAAATGCAGGAACCTACAAGGTAAGATGTGATTAGCTTTCAAAATTGAAATAATCTTAAACTTCAGATCTTCTCAAAAATGACATCCACTGGGAAGTTTGATTTTGCTAGGACAGCCTTTCACTCATATGTGGAATTTAAGAAACAAATGAGCAAAGGGGAAAAAAAAAGTGGGGGGGGGCAAACCAAGAAACAGACTCTTAACTACAGAGAACAACCAACCAGAGGGAGGTGGGTGGGGGATGGGTGAAATAGGTGATGGAGATCCCCAGGTGTTGTATGGAAATGCTGAATATCTAAATTGTACACCTGAAACTAATGCTACACTGTATGTTAACTAACTGGAATTCAAATAAAAAAAATTTTTGAAAGGAAAAAAAATAGCATTGTTACTCTGAATACTTATTTAAAAACATATCTTTTAAAATCCTGAAGACCCCCAACTAATTCAGCTCTATTATACAGTGATAAAATGTTGCTTAAGTATAAAAGAGTATGGTATTTTGCATAAAGTAACTGTTAGAGAAAGTGTATCCTGTCCCTGAAGAGTTAACCTCATTTATCAACCAACCAATCTTGCTAACAAGCCTTGCCTGCATAAACTCACTCTACCACATGATGTCACTGTAACACAAGTTTTTAAAAAGGAAAAAATTAAATTGCTGAAAGACAATATTTACTCATAAAATGTTGTTAGAATTATTGTAAGCAACACAAATCTTACAACATTAGGTGTCTTTAATTGGTGAGTTTATACTGAATCTCATATCTCACTTATCCAAAAAAGTCCTGGACATAAGCAATCCACTCAGATCTCTCCCTTCAGGCCAAACAGAAAACATTAGAGAACAAAAATTTACAGTTACAGCAGGTTAAAGTTACAGCCGATCTGCTGTAAAGGAACAAGGATCAGAACACAGCACATCACAAGAACGGATACAAGAAAACAAGAAGTAGTATGGTTTTCAGTCTTTAAGAAAAGACTTTCAGATGCAAAATTATATACACAAGCAAATATCCTCTTAAATACATTGCTATAAAATATATTTCAACAGCAGACTTCTGAAATTTTTCTACCTAAAGAAAACATAAATATTCACAAACGAAATATTCAAGTCAGTTGTTGAAGAGATAGGGGAAGAATGATCACATGACATCACGAAGAATTGTGTGGTCTAAAACATCAAGTTCCAACAAAATGCAAAAGAAAGAAGATCCATAAACACTCTGTTCTCAAGTCTAGAAAATTCAGTAGGTTCAGGAGAAAGAAGATCAACCACTCCTACATTTCATGCATTCTTTATCCGGACAACTTGCAGAAAGAAAATGGCCAGAGAATGGTTAAAATGATCAAGCATTTCTTTGAGGAAAGATACCTAAATGATTGTGATCTTTGGCCTGAAAAAGTATCTGAAAAGGCTGACATTTAGAAAAGTCTGAAAGGAATATATAGGGGGAACTTGTTTTCAGAGTATTGAATTAGGAGGTATTGCTTTAAATCTAAAATAGACTTAACATTGAGACATTTGAGTCCCTACACATAAAAACCCTTGGCATTTACAGATTCCTATTTTTGGTTTAAATATATGTGATGCATTAAAATCTCTCCTTAAGCAAGGTGATGACGGTAATCTCTTGCTATTGTCAGCCTGTGGCCTTGGAAACATACTGCATTGTGTTGGCTACAAAATGCCCTTTGGACTTTAATGCATATGTCAGTACCCTGCGGTTTTGGCAAATTTCTACGCCTCTGATGCAACGGCCTCATGTAATAAACACACCTACAGACACTTCTTCAGCTGCTTGTCTTTTTGCAGCTTGGTTTCTCCTGTCCCCAGAGCCTCTCTTAATGAGCCCTGAAACCAACTTCCCTGGGGGCAGGTAACTATTCTTTTCTGTTTTTCCTGGAGGACAGGCTTACTTTTGCAACTATAGCAACCACTGCAAAGTGCTTTTTCTCTGACTTTTTCAGCTTCCGAGTACCTTCTCTGCAAAGATATTCTAGAAGCTTTGGGGTCGTTCAAAATCTTGTCTTAAAGAACTTATCTCTGTCCATAATAAGTTTTTATTATAAATAAAGCGCGGACTCTACTATTTCTCCGTTTTCATGTGTACCTGTAACCTGTCCTAGGAAATAAAGCAGGACTGGGGTCAAATTAGTGAGTTGCTCAGACCCAGCTCTCTTGATGCTGAAGCACAGGGTTCCAGCAGATGGCGCCATTCTCAGTGCTAGAAAGAATCAGACCTAAATACCCTTCTAGGCTGAGGGAAACAATCTTGGCTCCTATGAGGGAAATAGAAAGTGGAAGGAATAAACACATGCCATCAAGTGTAAATTCGTTCATTCTTTCTTTCTTTTTCATAGAGAGATTGAGGGGGGGGGGGTAGTAGAGGGAGAGGGAGGGGAGAATCCGAAGCAGGCTCCACGCCCACTGTGCGCTCCATCTCACAACCTGAGATCATGACCCGAGCCACCACCCGGGTGCCCCAGATGTCATTTCTTAGTAGCTGAACTTCTAGAAGTAATTGGGTGGAAAAACCTCTTTAAAAGGAGGTAAGTTCTCATTTCGTGGGTAGTTCACTCCCTAAATCTCGGTGTGCGTGGTATATTCCTCCCCTCTCCTTTCCTCACCTTTCCCGTGTTTCGGAGTAAACAGCGCCCTCGTTGCAGTCTGCGTCTGCTCGCAACCTTCCAGGACCAAGACAGACGACCGGAGGGCGCGGCAGGTCTACGGTCTTCCTTCCCGACCCCTCTCCTCCTTTCCCGTCGGCTATCTGGGGAGGACCTGGGTGGCTCTGGCACATTTCTGAGCTGTTCCAGTTCAGGAAGACCTGAGAATTGGCGTAAGGATGGTAAACTGACGGTTTAGTTTCTGGGTAAGTAACCCTCTCCCCAGTTCTGACATCTCCACGAGGTTCTCCTTATAAACTGGACGTGCTTCTTTGTGTCCCTCAGCTGGGTCCCGCCACAGAGCGCTCTCAGTCCAAGGATCGGGAAGCCCCTCCCCCACAGCAACCTCGCTGCGTGGATGTTATATCGTTTTGGTCGCTAGTCTGTAAATTTGTGATATGCATGGCAGGGATGACTTAAAGTTAGTGGTCTATCAGTGGTTCCGGGAACCATGCTATGCTGTAACATTCAGGGGAAAACTGGAAAACTTCAACCCTGAATAGATGCTATCTGTGGGCCAGTTGGAGTTACAAACAGCAGATAACATGAGACATTCCTATGAAAGGCCCTCAAGAAAATGCCAAATAGGGGCACCTGGGTGGTATAGTCAGTTACGTGTCCCACTCTTGGTTTTGGCTCAGGCCACAATCTCAGGGTCATGAGATGGAGCCCCACACCAGGATCTACGCTCAGCTGGGAGACTGCTTGAGGTTCTCTCTCCCTCTGCCCTCCCCTCAATGTACACACACACACACACACACACACACACACACACAAACACTCTCATATGCTCTCTCAAATAAAAAGTAAATAAATCTTAAAAAAAAATTGTAAAGAAAGAAAGAAAATACCAAACACCCATTTAAAAGAATATGACCACAAGGTTTGATTACTATTTCCTCAGCATTCTTTGGGTCCACCCTAGAAAGACTTAAAATACACAATAAGCCTCATAGCCTAGTATACTCTATCTGGCCCACAGAAAAAAGATTCAAGATTCCCCCCCCTGAAGCAGTATATTTTACTGAAATCAACTCTTCCACTCTCTGAACTTTAACAGTTGAGTAAATGAATATATATCAAAATGGAGAAAGTTCCTTAGAGGAATAAAATATTAAAGTCAAGGATTGAGAAATTATTTGAAAGAAAAATACCAAGAAATATTTAGTAGACACTAAAATTTAAATCTGGAAAACTGTAAATTCTCCTTGGGTGAGATCTAATCACAGGTTTATTTTAAAAAACTGTTTCCTCCAAAAAAAGAATGGACTACACAGATTCATTTAATTTTCTGAACTTCTAATGTGGAAATGGTATTCGGATATTTCAGAATCTTAAGAACAATTTTCTATTTGAAGAGTTTCCCTCCAAATGAATTTGACAACTGATACAGACCTGAACTGACCTTGCTATGCAGCATATTACACAACAGATATCTACGTCCACGTACCATTGACCTCGAACAATGCAGGGGTTAGGGATACCAACCCCCATGCAGTCAAATCTGCATATAACTTTTGACTACCCAAAACCTTAACTATTAATAACCTGCTGACCATAAACCTTACCCATATATAAACAGTGGGTTAACATGCATTTTGTGTGTAACAGTACATACTGTATTTTTATAATAAAGCTAGAAAAAAGAAAATGTTAAGAAAATTATAAGGAAAACATTTACAGTATTGTATTGCAGTTATTAAAAAAAAATCCCTGTGTAAGTGAACCTGTGCAGATCAAACACATGCTGCTCAAGGGTCAACTGTACACAAATAATGTGTATGTAATTATTAAGAAGATTGTTTCTCCCTCAGTCCACTGAACTAGCCTAGAGTCAACGGAGTCTCAGGCAGGAACAAACTAATATGTGAATAGGAAACCCAGACTATAGTTTCTAAAATTGATTTTCTGTGAAAAGGAACCAGGGCTTTTTGGAAGGATAATGATTCCATGACTGGGGAAGGAAGGTGTAAGAGATACAGAACTTCTTTATCAGAAGAGAAGGCGTCATTCCAAGTTTAGTGAAGGCAGATCAAATAGACACAGGAACCAAATTATAGAGGTTTAATTATGACAATATGAGCGTTAAACATAGAATAGTGACTATAGTTAATTAAAATATACTAAATCTATTAAAGTCCTGAGTCCTTATACACAAAGATAAATGTTACCTTAAATACACCAAAGAGAATCAGGAGATCAGAATATATTCCTACTGGATCTTATTAGTTAGTTCTTGTAGTACTGTTGACACACTTACATACTGATGAATGACACAGATTCTAGCAAGTATTATATACATCATTTAGAAGACAACTTCTGACTCAGGAATGGCCTCATCTGTGTAACATCAAGTCAGATGAAGATCTAGAACACTGATTATGGAATCAATCTGCTATTAAAATCAGTAAGATTTGCATACTTTTAAGAATACAAATGAACTGGGGCACCTGGGTGGCTCAGTGGTTAAAGCCTCTGCCTTCGGCTCAGGTCATGATCCCAGTGTCCTGGGATCGAGCCCCCGCATAAGGCTCTCTGCTCAGCAGAGAACCTGCTTCCCTTCCTCTTTCTCTGCCTGCCTCTCTGCCTATCTGAGATCTCTGTCTGTCAAATAAATAAATAAATAATCTTAAAAAAAAAAAGAATACGAATGAACTAAGATTGCATTAATGTTCTAAAGTCTTTAAAATTCAGGGTAAAAGATATTTACAGATAGAAATGTTCGATTCAGCTGCTTATCCTAGGTGAAGCTGCAGACTTCTATAAGAAGACAGAATTATCACTTGAGTAACTCCTGTGCTAAAAATTATTTTTTAAAAAATGGCATAATAATTAAAAATAAGATTCAAGTGTTATTTCAGGGTTATAGACAAGAATCTAAGTTATTCTCCAGGGATAACTCTCTAGAGGTGAGTAGCCTAATTAACGGGAGTATTAGCTGACTTCCATAATTAGGTTAGCACCTTTTAACCCGAGGGAAACTTGGAAGTAAATATAGATACATTTATGAAAAAGAAAACAGAGCATTAATGTTTTTTGTATTTCTATATTTGTAATGGGTAAGAACATCTGACCTATTATGATGGTAGCCTGGAATCTAATCCTAAATATGTCATTCAAGGAATTAATTTTGATGAAATCTCACATTTATATATACTGTTAGAACGTCCAAGAAAAACGTAGGTGGATGGCATTCATAAGTAAATTTTACTCAGATCAACAGCGTCTGTTGATGTTTCACAACCACAGACAAAATGAAAGTTGAATGGTCTATCAGTGAGGTCTTATTTTGAATTTCACACAATTTAATGAAGTACAGTATCTTCGTATATTCATATTTTTATTTTCTCTTCTGTAAACTGTCTGAAGACTATGTTTTGCTTATTGTTATGTTATGTGCTTTATACTTTTTCTCATTTTTAAAATATTACTCTTTTAGTTGTGTATGTTGCTCGTAACATATCCTGCTCTCTATGGCATTTTTCTTTTTTTTTTTTTTTTTTTTTTTTTTCAGGGCTCTATGGCATTTTTCAACAAATAAAACAATCCTTTCCTTTTGACCAGTAAATTTTGTGTTAAGAAATTTTTTTCTACACCAAAGTATTGAGGATATTCTCCTATATTTATTTGGCTTATTCATTTGTCTTCTTTCTCACTGGAATTGGTTTTTGTCAGTGGTATAAGACTTGGATCCAAATCAATTGCTTCATCTTTATGAATATCATTGTCTCAGTGCAATATATTGTCTTCTCCAGTGTGACCTCTCTCACATGTCAAGTCTTCATTTCTGCATGAGTCTGCCTCTGAGCTGCCCAGTTGAGTCCACTGGTCAATACGCCTATCCCTTAGACAATACTATATCATCCTCATTATTATGGCTTTAAGTTTTGATGTCTAGCAGAATAGATTTCTCATCTTACTCTCTTTATGAATGTTTGCATATACTTGGGTATTTGCTCTTCTATATGAATTTTTATTAGCATGTCAAACTTCTTAGGATTTCTAAGAACATGTCTTTGAGTCCAAAAGCAGTCTAAGAGGTGAGACATCTGTGTGATACTGAGTTTTCTATCCCTTAAAAGTGTTTCCTCTCTCCATGTATTGGTGTCTTTTTCAGTTGAATTAAGTAATGTTTACAATGCATGTGGTTGGCCCAGATCCTTAGTTTATTAGAAAGGATATTAGTTTATTAGAAGTTTATTAGCTTATTAGAAGAGATATTTTGTTATTAATATTAATGACCTGTTTTTTTTGTTTTGTTTTAATTTTTTTTCAGTGTTCCAAGATTCATTGTTTATGCACACCCAGTGCTCCATGATATACGTGCCCTTCTTAATACCCCCACCAGGCTCACCTGTTTTTAAAGCGTGTGTTTTCTCTGGAGCACCTGGATGGCTCAGTAGATGAAGCGTCGGTTTGGGCTCAGGGTTGTGATATTAAGCCCCGTGTCAAGCTCTGAGCTCAGTCTGGAGTGGGCTTGAGATTCTCTCCCTTTCCCTCTCTCTCTGCCCCTCGGTCCACTCACACACACATTTTCTCTCTCTCCAACAAATTAATAAAATCTTTAAAAAAGATAAAATAAAATAAAGTATATATTTTCTATTGTTCTTTTAAAGAAATGCAGTTGCATTTTGTATAATGATCTTATACCTACACACTTTGGTAAACCTAAACCTCTTTGCTAATAATTTACATGATTTTTTAAATTTTCCGATATAAATAGCCTCATCTATGATTAATGACGGCTTCCTTTTCTTCCCGTCCTTCTGCTACCCCTTTTTCGTCATTATTTTACTACCCAAGCCAGGATTTTCAGTGCAATACTTAATAGGTATGTCAATAAATCTTTCATCTGATGCCTAATATTAAAGGAAATCCTTCCTTTTTTTTTTTTTAACCCTTAACAATAATGTCTGACATAGAGGCACCTGAGTGGTATAATCGGTTAAGCATCTGACTCTTTGATTTCAGCTCAGATTGTGATCTCAGGGTGGTGAGATCAAGCCCAACATCAGGCTCTGCACTTGGCATGGAGTCTGCTTGAGTTTCTCTTTCCCTCTCCCCCCCCGTAGTTTCTCTTTCTCTCTCATAAATAAATATATCTTCAAAAGGAAACAACTATGTTTGATCTCAGCTATTGATCCTTATTACATATCCTAGTATTTCCCAACTCTTTGAGCATAGTTAAGCCCTCAGAAGTTCATTATGTTTTTAAGACCCTTTGATGTAAATTAATGAGGCTGCTCAAGGCAGGAGGCAAGAGGCGAGGTTGGTCTGCCTACTCCAAGCCACACCGGCTGCACCTAAGCCTGGGGGATAACACAGTAGCACGGCTGAAACATAGTGTCGGTGCAATGGGTGTAAAGCTCTATCTTGACCTTAAGACTGTAACTGGAAGGACCAAACTGGCTGAATAGTTCTGCTTCTGTCGTTCAACCCTCAGGTAGTAGTAGCAAGTAAGTATACAGAGCCAAACCAAGAATATGTCTCGTGCCCCTACATTCCATTCCAGTCCTCCGGAAGGAATAGGGAAAGCACGCTATGTGCAGGTCCTTCTCTCTTAGGAATACTTCCCAGAAACAACTACAAATGTTGCCTTTCCTGTTGTGAACAGCACTAAAAACTGGAGCTTCAGCTGAGACCAGTGGTATCAGCCTAGCTTCATGGCTGGAATTCCAGTATGTCCTTACATGGCCCCATTTAGTCACTTCAAGAGATAGAACCGAAGCAAGTATCAATTTGATTCCAGTCATGTACAGAAACAAGGAGTTCTTGGAGAAGTGTGACTTGGCTCTACTTTGATTTGCACTCAGAATTGCCATAGTGATTTCCACAGAGTGGTACCTGACTGACACAGGGGTCTCTTTACCATCCAGTTACCGAGGGCCCACTAACCAGACCAAACAGCAAGTCATAAACTACAGTCCAAGTGCCGTATGCACCCAAGTGTGGGAATTTCATTTGTGAGGAACAGGACCTTAATTCAGTCCACTGGGCTGCTAACTTGCTTTTGCTTCCTTCCATGAAGAGTTTACCAGCTGCTGGGCACAGAACAGCTGCTTTCCCCATGGAGCCATGACATGCCATTCTGGAACCGCCATCTGTGAATCAGATCAGTTCCCATACGTCCTTGAGAAATTGGTGGAAATTGAGATGCATCGGTAATAACAATAGACAAGTCTTCAGTTAGCTCTTCAGTGGCCCTAGCAGAAGACAGGCTACTTGCTCGTGAATACGCTGGGTCCCGTTGTGCTCCACGGTGGAATGCCTCTTGAATATTTTGATTTTATGATGGAACTTCTTTTGACTTTCTCTCCTTGCTGGGATGCTTTTTGACCTTACCCATCACAAGAGGAGTTGATACAATGTTGTCCTTCACTTAATGGGGCTGTCTTAGTAAATGCCCGAAAACTAGCTAATAACGGTCTTTCAAAGAAATATACCAGAGAGTAGTATTAGATAAATAGTCACTGTTAACTATGATTATGGGCTTTTGCCAAAGACGTGAGTCAGCATGAAGGCAGGTGGCTGACATTCTGAGTATCATTTTAGCATTAACACCTACTTGGGTCAGCTGAGGTTGTTATAACAAAATACCACAGAGTGGATGGCTTAAACAAGAGCCATTAATTTCTCACAGTTGGGTAGGCTTAAAGTCTGAGATCAGGGTGACAGCACAGTTGGGATCTTCCTGGCTTATAGATAGCTGCCTTCTTTCCGTGTTCATACATGGATCAGAAGAGAGAGCTCTCAGATCTCTTTCACGTCTTATATGGGCAGTAATCCCATCATGGGGGCCCCATCCCCCATGACCTCATTAAAATCCAATTACATTCCAATGGCCCCATCTCCAAACACCACCAAAGTAGGAGTTAGGGCTTCAACATTTGAATTTGGCAGTGGCGTGGGTGTGGTGTGTGTGGTGCTACATAACTGAGTTCATAGCAGTAACGTAAGTTCCAAACAGGATAGCTTGGGTTACAGCATCTCTCCTTCCAAGAAGGTGTTCAGGCTTCCAATCAAATAAGAATTTTTCCTAGGTGATTTCACTGGATTGAGCCCGTCGGTCTCCTTAAATAGGGGATATGATGCCTCCAAAAGCCAGATAAGCCAATTAGGTGTTAGGACGTCTGTTTAGTCTATAGGGCAGGGAGCAAGAACATTCTATTATTTGTGGTCTGCAGTGTAACACAAGACACTCTAGTCCATGCAATCCTCCCAAACGTTACAGTCCATACAAGATCCTGGATCTTTTCCAGGGTTCCTCGATTCATCCTCGATCAATCCTATGACTTATGATTACAATGAAGTTGTTATTAGCTTGATTCTCAGTTTCAGAAAATAATCATGATACCATCAATAAAGTTCAATGGAACACTGTAGGGCTGCCTCAGTGGACTGTGAGAGCACACAGGGGAGTTCCAACATCCTGAAAGGAAATGTATATTGGAAACCATTCCCCACAAACACACATTGCTGTTGATGTTCCCCCGCAAGTAACATTGAAAGTAATATTGAAAAAGCATTCACCAGGTCAACTACAGAGAACTGCACAGTTACTTTTTCTCCACCAACACTTGTTTCTTGTGTTTTTGATTTGAGTCATTCTGACAGGTGTGAGGTGATATCTTGAGGTTTTGATTGGAAGTTCCCTGATGAATGACGTTGAGCATCTTTTCATATGTCTGTTGGCCATCTGTATGTCTTCTTCTTCGGAGAAATATCTGTTAATGTCTTGAGCCTCACGTGAAGCTGCCTACTCAGTGGAGAGCCTGCTTCTCCCTCTGCTTGTGTCCTCTCTCTGTCTCTCTCCCTCTCTTAAATAAATAAATAAAATCTTTTTTAAAAGAAAGAGGGGAAACTGGTGAAGTGTCCTCTAAAACCTTGGTACACTTTTAAAAGAAGCCAGTAAAACACAACGACCTTTTTTGATGTCTTCTGCTCACTTAACTGGATTATTGGTGGGGTTTTGGTGTTGAGGTGCAGAAGTGCTTTATTCCTACCCTTTTCTTGCCTCGATTTCCTTTCCTTTGTAAAACTTTAACCTTAGTAATTAACCTGAAGTCTCATCGGAAGAAACGGGAACAGGATATCCGAAAACTGCCACTTTTACATCCTCTGAGGTTTAAAATCAGTGTCACATATGGTGTCCACAGTGGTAGGGCTCCTTTTATTATAATATGAGTGAGAGGCATCCCTTGTGGGGCTGATTTCAGTGTCCTATAGCCTGTCCAGCACAGCACAGCATTTCCACAGTTTGAATAGATACCCCGAGGACTTACTATGCTCCAGTAGCCCCCTGCCTTAATCCATTCAAATCAGCAAAGACTTTTCTGGAACTCTCCCCAGGAAGAGAGCAGCCAGAGGAGGATCCAGGATGAGTGCAAACCATCCTCTCCAGGATTCAGAACCAGAGTCACTGCCATGTGATCTAAAACTCTCAGTAACCATCTCAGTAAAGATCATCAGGACAATGCTTACGACCGGCTGACAGTCCAAAAGAGGCCTCCATTGTGTTACCGAAGAATCCCTTACTTGATTGCTTTCCTCCATCATCAGCTGCCTTTCTTGAATTACCTTCTTAGCTGTAGGGTTCACACAGGCTTTGCCAACCCCTGAGAAGTTATAGCGCCCACGCTCCTTTGGTTGGAGCTCTGTTTGCTGGGGAGAGAGACGGAATGTCAACCACAGGAGATGCTGGACTCTCACTTTAGCTCATGCTGAAAGCGGCAACGAGGAACTGATTTGGCCAACCTGCCATCAGTTTGCACTTGCCCTCTAATTCTGCTAGCTCCTGGAATTCAGGTATCATTTCTGTTATGGAAAGTCTTACTCTCTGTACGTTTGTGCTACTTTGAAACAAGAGCAGCTGGACAACCACCTCTGCATCAACCCATCCATCCATCCATCCTTCCTTCCTTCCTTCCTCTTCATCAGAATCCTTTTTTCTTTCTGAATAATGCTTCAGCCATATTTGTAGCAAAGAATGAGTCAGAAGTCTTCCAAGCAATCCCATCTCTCATGCCAACTGTCCTAACACAGGGTTCATGTAAGAAGGCTGTTTGACCCCCAAAATAACAATACGTAAATCTATTACTCATTAGAGGAATTGGATACAACGCAACAACAATGTTGATGTAAGAATCTGGATCATTGCCAAAGGCTGTCTGGCCACAAGAGCTGGTGCAGACCTGGTCTAAGCTTCTGTCTTCTACTTTCTATAATGGTCATGCTTGTAAGCACTTTCTCTCTCCTATTAAGCCCCCCTCCCCCAACACATGCATAAGACACTTTGCAAAAAGAGAGCCTAAGAGTCTCCCTGGCTTTTCTAATATTTTCTTGTTAATATGCAAATTCCTGGTACCAAAGCAGCCTCAACAGCAGAGCCCTCTCTGAGACCAGATACAAGTATCAATCTCACTCTTAGCAATAAACAATGTTGAAGGGCTGTTTAGAACCACCATAAAACTCTTTGGGTCCAAGGTTACAAAAGCAACATTATTAGTAGTCCTGTGCTTGTGTGTTTCAGGTACTGCAAACAGAGGTTAGTGCCAGAGGGAAATTTTAGAGGAAAACAGTTCAGGATGATTCCAGGACTGCTAGAAATGAACCTGAACAGAGCACTATGCTGAGGAACTGTTCCTCTAGTCCTGGTTTACTAGTTTACTATTATGATGGAAGGTTGATATGCATCAAATTCAAATTATTCTAATGCATTAAGTGTTACATAAATTTCATCTTTGATCAGGTACTGTGGAAAATTTACACAAAGTTTTCCCCCTAATGTTAATCCACACTTGGTTTTTCTGAGAAGAGAAAGCCTAATTTAACCATTTTTTAGCACACTGCTAGATCTGGTTTGATAACATTTTATTTGGAATTTTTTGCATTTTTGTTCATGAGTGAATTGACCTGTATAATTCCTTTCTCACAAATGCTTCCTCTGGTTTTGAAACCGTTTCTACTTGCCTTAATGAACAGACTGAGGAGTGTTTTCTGTTTTTTGTTTTTGTTTTTATTCTCTGGAAGAGTTTTGTTTGTTGTTTTGTTTTGTTTTGTTTTTAAAGGTTTTATTTATTTATTTGACACAGAGAGAGAGACATCACAAGCAGGCAGAGAGGCAGGCAGAGGGAGAAGGGGAAGCAGACTCCCCACTGAGCAGAGAGCCAGATGCGGGACTCGATCCCAGAACCCTGAGACCATGACCTGAGCTGAAGGCAGAGGCTTAACCCACTGAGCCACCCAGGCGCCCCTCTGGAAGAGTTTTTAATAGATTTTTTTTTCCATAAAAGTTAGATAGCAACTTTTATGAGACACTTTCAAACTTTTGATTTGATTTCCTTCATGGCTATCCTGTTACCACTCTAGTTCTTGAACTGATCTTGGTAAATTTATATTTTCTTAACTTTTTAAAAATAACTTTTTGTTTATAATTTTTTTTATTTTGTTTAAATTTTTTGTCGATACTGTGTTAAAGTTGCTTATCTTTTTAACCTCTGATATCTGTATCTATGTCTATGCTTTGGTCCTAATATTAATACAATTACACTGAAAAAACATAATGGCAACATAATCTTTATACATTTCACAGTGTGGGTACTCTTCCCCTGTGCCTGGATAAAAATTCTAGCAACCCCATCTGTATAAAAGATCTAATTAAGTTGAAAACACAGCTCAATTATTTGCATACTCAGTCCTAGTATTAACAAAATTCTGAACTAGATTTACCTTCAAAAAAGTTTCCCTTTCTCCTCCCGAGATTGTTTTAGGCCGGAAAGTTGCAGTGGGACTGGGAGTCTTGATTCACTTTCTTTTTTGCCTTTCCACATGAGCAAACTGGGGCTTTATGCTTCAAGGGTCAGAATATAGAAAGGGAACATGAGATGTGTACAGGTGTTCTCTTACCTGAATTGGTTCCCCTTGAACTGGCTTCCCCTCCTCTGGACTTGAAGGATGATTCAGCCTGGCTCTTGGAAGGTGGCTCTGATTTCTGGATGTGTTAGGTCTTTTCTCATTTCCTCACTCGTTCTCATGTGCTCTTCCAAGATTCACTAAAACAAGAAATTTGTCCATTTTATTGCTTGCTTCAAAAACACACTTTGGGACCTCTTTTGAGTCTACTATAACTTTTTCTTTTTCCCTCTCTGAATGAGTTAACATATAAAGCATTTAGAACACTACCTAATTGAATATATAAGCCTTATAAGTTGTTAACTCTTACAACCTACTAGGAAGTAAACTGTACCAGGATCCCTTTTGTTCATGCCATGCTCTCAGTGCAGTTTTTGGCAAATAAAACAAACATCCTTGTGTATCTTTCGTGCCATTCTTCTTCTAAAGTCTTTTCACCTACTTCTTAAAGAGAATAACTAATTTTCATTTTTTTCTTCCTAAAATAAAAAGATATTCACATCTATAAATTTCTCTACACAGATTTTGCTGCATCCTATAATTTTAAGAGACTATTTTTGGTTCACTTCTAAGCATATTTTAATTTCTATTACTTTTTACAGAGACGTTAATTAGAAGTGTTTTTAAATTTCCAGATTTAGGGGATATCTTTATCTTTTATAGATTTATAATCTTACTGTGGTGTGGTCAGAAAATACACTGATGGGGCCCTTGGATGGCTCAGTTGGTTAAGTGTCTTCCTTTGGCTTGGGTCATGACCCCAGGGATCTGGGATTAAGTCTCACATAAGGTACCTTGCTCAGCACGGAGCCTGCTTCTCCCTCTGCCTGTGGCTTCCCTGCTTATTCTCTCTCTAGCAAATAAAATCTTAAAAAAAAAAAAAAACTAATACCACTTGTTTTCAATCTGTTGAAACTTACTTTATGATATACTAGGTCTGTAATTTTCATCAATGTATGCTACATTATGCATCCCCTGCTTATTTAATGCAGAGTTTTATAAGTGCCCACTTTGTTCTCAAACCTGTATTCTCAGGACCTCTGTAAACTCTTAAAAATACATTAAGAACTCCAGAGACCTTTCTTTAATGTGGGTTGTATCCAATATTTACCAAATTTTCAATTAAAACGGAGACTTTTTTAAAGTATCATTTAATACTAACAATAAAACTATTACATGTCACCAAGGAAAAATAACTACTATAAAAACCCCTTGATTTTATTTCTAGATCTTTTTTCACCTTAGGTATTGTACACAAAGCAATCTAAAAATGAATGGTATTTCTGGATTTATTTTCCTTCAACACTAAATGAGATCTTCAGGCCAGAGCAACAGTATCACACCTTGGGAACTTGTGAGAAATGCAAATCCAGACCTACTGGCCAGATTCTGAAAGGAGTACTCAGAAACTGTGTTTTATCAAGTACTCCAGGTAAACGATGCTCAGTACAATTTGAGAAGCACTTTTTAACACCATATAATGATAATCTTTCTATTAAAAAAGTATATAGCTATATTTACTCTTAAACCTTCATCATTAGAGTATATATACAGAAAGTACGCACACTGCAGGGGCAGAGCTCAATGCATTTTCACAAAGTGAACCAATATGTGTAGTAGGGTTCAGATCAAGAAAGAAAACATTACCTGCACCTACCCCTGCCTTCTAACACTATTAATTTCCCTGATTTTAAACTTACGCACATAAAATCATACAGTTAATACGTTTCTTAATTGGGAAGAACCCAGCATAACTCCGAGGGAAATTGGCTGATCAAACATTTGTAACATTAGCCACAATAGGGTGACTGAAAGCCCGAGAAAAAGGGAGGGAGAGCATTCTAAAGCGGAAAAGAGATCTGGGAGGCAGTGTTGGGTTAGAAAAAGAGCAGCTGTGGAGTCTGAAGCTGTTTCAAATGGCAATTCCATCATTTGGAGCTATTAGGTAAATTACCTTTTCGGAGCCCCTGGATCTAGGTAATTCCTACTTTGGGAACCTGGAGGAGGATTAAATATTTATGCACATTAAACTCAAAATAGACTAGACACGCAATTAAAAAATGTTTAAATCTGTTGAAGGCACACAATGGATACTAAGCTGTATGCATTAAATGGGTGAAATCTAGGGATTGCTCTTTTTTTTTTTTTTAAGATTTTATTTATTTATTTGACAGAGAGATCACGAGTAGGCAGAGAGGCAGGCAGAGAGAGAGAGAGGAGGAAGCAGGCTCCCCGCTGAGCAGAGAGCCCGATGCAGGACTCGATCCCAGGACCCCGAGATCATGACCTGAGCCCAAGGCAGCGGCTTAACCCACTGAGCCACCCAGGCGCCCCTAGGGATTGTTCTTAACCAGATCATAATTCCACCTTCTGGTCATTAGGGAGAGAGTTTTCGGAGATCTCCTCCTGTTGGAATTTTGAAGCCACGATGACCTGGCTGACATCATAATCCATTTCTGTTCTCCTAACACATGTTCGATAATTGGCTTAATCTAAATCTTCTGATATTTTGGGTCCTATAAAAATGTCGCCTAAATCAGATGTGGTGATCGCAGCAGACATCACCTCATAAAAATATACCACTTTTATAAATATTCTGTGTTGTGTAGGTGAAGATAGCAGCAAATATTTTATAGTATTTTACTCTTATCAAAAGGAATCAAAAAGTAGGAACGAATCATCAAACACTTGTATTTTATAATCAACTTCACTTTTTCGGGTTCCAAGAGAAACAGTTTTTAAGACAGGACTCCTTTAGTTGGCAAAGACGCACTGACAGAGCTCACTACCAGAGCAGAATTCCCACTTCGCAAACAGGGTCAAAGATTCCAACGAAGACACGAGCTTCACCATCCGTGGCCTCCACCGCTCGACCCACGCAGACACGCACCTCTTCTCCCGAACCGGACCGCTCGCGGCACAGAGGCTGCAAGCGGAAGCCCCGGCACAACCCAACTTCCAGCCGCCTCGGAGGGGGTCTCACTTTCTGTACATTTAGCCGGGATCGAACTTCCCGGAAACGCCCCCAACGCCGCACGCCGCCCCGCCCCCGCAGGAAGCCGCCCACTCGCGAGGTTCCCACGCTCCCGAAGGCAGCGGGAAGCACACGGACTTTGAAGGCACGACTGCGCAAGCGCCCAAGTTCCACGCATGCGCCGCACTTCTGCGCATGCCCAGAGGCGGAGGCCGGAGGGGTCCTGAGAGGGTGGCGGAGGGTGGCGGAGGCCGGCCTGCCCCGCCCCCGCCCTCTGCGCCGGGCTTCCCATCGGCGCGCCCACGGGCAGCTTCTCTTTCCGGGAGGGCAAGTAGCGGCCGCCGGTTTTTTTCTCGTTCTTTTCCGTGGTTTTTGAGGCTCTCCTGGAGCAGGCATGGCAGCTGGGCGACGCAGCGCCGGCCTGCGGCTCTGCGCCACAGGTAAGGGCCGCCCGGGGGCGATGGGACGGGCGCGCGCGGGGACCCTCTCCCGGGTGGGGTCGGGCCGGGCCGGGTCTCCCGCCAGCTTTCGGAGAGGCTCTGGGATCCTCCGAAATACACCCGGCTTCTGGGTCCTTCCCCTGACGCGGATGCGCCGGGGACCAGGGCCAGGAAAGGATGCGCCTGTCTTCCGTTTGATTCTCGGCTCGGTGTGGCAGGAAGTTTCAGCGGCGCTGACTCCATTCGCAGGCGTGAAGGCTCCCAGCCGAGCTTGTGGCCAGACCTGGCTTTGGGACCCACCGAGGGGTATGGCCAGGGACAGGTCATGATGGCCAGGGACAGGTCATGATCAGGTCGCCGGACCGTGCGGTGGGAGAAGTGATCAGAGTAGGTGGTGGCCTTCCCCAGCCTCCTCTTGCCCGCGTCGAATGCCCTGGTCCCCACGGTCTTGTGCTCACTTCCTCCGCGGCCTTTTGGTTCCCCCTGTGTGCCGGGCTGGGAGAACTGTTAGTGTTAGAGATGTCGCTCAGTTTTGCTTCTACCTATGAAGTTGAAAAATAAATAAGGAAATAAATAAAGTGTTTTGAATGTGCAGTTTACACAGAGGAGGAGAGAACTACTCCTGGAGAAATAAAAATGATCTCTGTGTAAAAAAAAAAAACAAAACAAAAGATGGAATGGAAAAAGGAAAAAAAAAAGGTTAAGAGAGTAAAATTATGTTGAAAGGGAACCTGTGTGTTTCAGATTTACTAGCCCACACCTTGCGGGTCACAGCCTGGGTGCCTGCAGACTGAATAGGAGAACAATGGACTACATATGCTTGGGCATTGATCGTGCCTTGGAATGGATCGGTGATGGATTTTATGGTAGACTGTAAAAAATCAGAAACATTTTATAGATGACTAAGCATGTAGTGTGAAACAATAAATCAGCACTTGCTGTAAACATTTTGTCCTTTTCCCCTTTTTTTTCAGTTTTCTTACTCGATATGGCTTTCTGCAAAGGATTTGTAGAAGATTTAGATGAATCGTAAGTATATATGTATTTTAAATGGTATCTTAACTGTTTTAAACTCTGGAGTTCTCTACATGTTTCCATGAATCTATTTTAATGATAGAAACCTTAGTGACTGGTGTTCATATGGCACTGATTTTGTTTCAGAAGTTGTCCTGAGTGCTATTATAGATGTACAAAGTGGGGCTGTACTCAGTAGAGTTTACTGACGGTTCTATCTTCTGTTTTATCATTTTTCATTATATTTATTAGCTTTTCTCCTTATATCACGATTGAGCAGGTACTGGAATTTAGTAATCATACTGTATATTTGTTTTTATAGTACCATAGCATTAATCAGAAACTCTTGCTTATAGTAGGTAGGTGGGTGAGGAGTCCTGCTCCAGACAGACCATGATCCTATGTGTGATCTTTCGGGCCTGATCATAGGTAACTGCAAGGCTTTTCCTGGCAGGCCTTGGGGGGAAGCTGCTCTCCCCACCGCAGACTTGGTGCACAGCTAGTGCATTGCAGTCTCTGGAGGGAGTTGTAATCATAGATCCAGGCCCCGAGGCTAGCCAGGCTCACATGCATATCTAACATGTGCAAGTGGCCTCTTTTGGAGGCCTCCTTCTTGGGGGCCTTAACCTAGACCACTCCTAGGCACCTCTACTGAGACCACCTTATCTAGGGGGTTGGCTGAGACATTCTTTGCTTGCAGTACTTTTCCACTCCTGTCCCTTTCCCCCTTTCCTCTCCTTCCATGGGTTCATAAAGAGGCAGAAGCCTTTGGTTCAGTGCCCCTCTGCAGGGAGTGAATTCTGTCTATGCTGCAACCATCTGACTCTTGCTTAGTACTGTTTCACTCGGAAAATGGAACATTGAGGAACTGGTGCCTTTTTTTTTTTTTCTGTTGGTTTATGTTGTCACAGTAAGTAAATAAAGTCTTGACTATTACTTTCAGTTTGGTTTATTGTCCTAATTAACTACCTCTCCACAACAAAATTGGTACAGTAGCAGGGTGGTCATATGAACACAATGCTGTTCTGGAAGAGTCGAATTCCTGAGGATCCCAGGGAGCACTTTACTGGCCATGCTGATGTTTATTGGGGAGTGACAGCAGATTCTGAAGGGAACCATGGTGGGGTTTTTGTTTTTGTTTTTGTTTCGCTTTTGAGATTTTACTCATTCATGTGAGAGACAGAGCATGTGCAAGAGAGAGCATGAGTAGGGGTAGGGCCAGGGGGAGAGGAAAAAAGCAGACTCCCCACAGAACTGGGCTCCATCCCAGGACCCTAGGATCATGACCTGAGCTGAAGGCAGACGCTCAACTGTCTGAGCCACTCAGGAACCCCTGAAGGGAACACTTGCTAACACGGAGGTAATATTATTAAACTTGGTGTCTTGAGGGCTGTGTCACTATAGACTTCCTCCTTTAGAATGCCCTCACGGTGGTGACTTTTACCTCGGGGCTAAGGGGGGTGGCAGAGAAGGAAGGAGTGTGTGGGCAAGCACAGATTCCTAAGACCCTCTCTCTCTCAGCTGGATGCTGTGTGAACTTGACAGGTTTGGCCCACCCGTGACAAGTTTCTTGTCAAGGAAGAACGCTGCCCCACTCTCACAGAGGTTGTGGCCTCTGTGAGCCATCCTAGTGATCCCTTGGGTCTCCATGGAGAGACTGGGACACACTGGATAATGAGACTATTAGGCAGACTCCGATGTCTAGGTCTCTGTTCGCTGTTCCTGCTTGTTACTGGACCCACATAAGCCTCCTCACCACATCAGTTCATTCAGTCTGTGACACACTCCAAGCCTTAAGCGAAAAATATCCAGACACAGAAGAAGCAGCCACCACTAAGCCTGCAAAGATTGACCAGCACAAAGAGTGACAAAAGCGTGGGAACTGAGCACCTTTTCATGGGCAACCCAGACGTGAGCCTTTCTGGAAAAAAGTCTCTGGGTCTGTTTACTCAGTAATGGGGTCTCAAAGGAGGAGAGTGGTAGCTCCTTACTGGGTCCCTCGTGGCCAGATGTTAAGTCACGAGGGATCTGATGGGCAGTCCCCCTAGGATCAGCATGGTGACAGCCCCTCTAGCACAAATTGTGTCCCCACCAGATGAGTGGAAGAGCCCTAAACATCTACCCAGACCTCGAATAGCTGTTACGTTGAAGTCCCCCTATCCCCAGGGTGGGCTGGACATCCTGTGCCAAGGTCAGCGTTCATTAGGAAAGTGGGGGAGAAATGTACTTCTTGGGCCTTTGGGATACCCGTGCACAAGAGAGTGGGAGCTCGAATTCCTCTTCTACCAGGAGGAGGAGGACACACAAAATGCCTCCAGCTTTGAGTCTGTGATGACCCTTTTGCCCAGGCTTGGCTCAGGGTGAGCACTTTCAAGCCGCTACTACTAAATGTGTTACTGGCAGAGCTGTGATGCCTCTGTGTACTCCCAGCCACCCGTGTCCCTACGTGCCAGTGGGAATTGCTTTAATTAGGGCCATTTTAATGGAACATGTGGAAGACTGTAAACCTACTTGGTTGGTATCTCAGTCTTCTGAAAACAGTATTGGCTGCCTGGTGAGTAAAGGAAACAGCCGTCCTGATTGCTGAGCTGAAGGAAGACAAAGTGCTCTGTGAGACCATTTCTCCATTCAATAGCCCCATTGGGCCTTTGCACAAGGCCTTGGGGACCAAGAAACTGTTATTGCTGGTAGGTCCCTCACTACTCTGCACTGGTGGTACCTGACATCATGAAGAAGCTACTGGAGGTACCTTGGTCTGTGGCAGTTAACATTGCAAATCCCTTTTCCAGTAACACTCCCCGATGGGCTGATCAGGGTCAGTGTCCTTCATGTGGAAGGGATTCCAGCACATCTTTAATGTCTTTCTATAAGGCTCGTTAATTCCACACCTGTGTGCTATCAGTGGGGAGGCCATGGTCTGGAAAAAGTCTTGCATCTGGAGGAGACACTGGCTTTTTACTGTGTTGGTGAGAACCTCCCTAGAGGGCCTAGACAGGGCACTGCCCAACCAATACTGGATGCCATGTTGACTCACAAGTGACATTGTGGCTGGGTTTTAACATAGGCAACATATAAGGACCTAATTCCTGGACCTGATCTGGGAAGCAGGGTAACATCCATTCCAGAGGAGACCGTTACCAAACTTTTGACCTTTTTTGACTACCCCCCCCCCCCCCCCCAAAAAAAAGGAGGCCCAGGGATTGGTGGGCATATGTGGCTACTGATACTGTCACACAGCCCTGTGGGGACCTTGATGGCACCCTTGCATCGGGTTACCAGAAGGGCTGCTGCTCTTGAGAGGGGCCCCAAGCAACAGGATTCCCTGAAGGCCCTACGGCAGGCCACGAGGCCTCCCCCTTTCCTGATCTGCTCCAATCCGCAACCACTATTTGAATTACACGTGTCAGCACACTCAGGTCACTGATCAGAGCCTGTGGTCGGAGGACAGCACTATGGGCCAGAACAGACCAGTCGTTGGCTGAAAGGTACACCTCCTTTAAGAGATGATTGTTGGCCTTGGATGAGTGCAGTAGTAGGCTCACGAGTGGATCTTTCAGTCACGTTGCGAAATATGGCCAGCTCTGGGTCTCAGGTGAAGTGGAGAAGGAACTTACAGGAGCCCAGCTGGAGTCCTGCAACTCCATGAAAAGGTCTCATGAGTGCCACTCCACCTCGGCAATAACACCAAAGGAGGTATTGCCTCCTCTGGCCCAGTGGGGACCCACACAGACTGCTAGGACCTGGTCACTAATGGCACCTTTGGGTTAGCTTAAAGGAACTGGGTGCTGCTGCCATTCAACCTGAAGGAGACCTGTCCTTCATCAAGTGTGGTGGAGAGCCCTACACGGTGGGCAGCTTCGTGCAGTGTGGAAGATCATCTGCCCCACTCCTGCACCTCCTGCTTACTGCTCCAGGCCCAGCAAACGAGCTCTGCTGTTGTCTCATGGGCTGTGGCTAATGGCTTGGCCATTTGGTTGTGTAGCGAATAGAACACGGCCCCCTATGGAAGTGAGACATCTGGATGGAGATCATCTGCTTCTCCTAAGTGTTTTTTTCTAAATGTTTTTATAACCCACAATTAAATTAGCTTCAGGTGTATAGCACAGTGACTCAGCAGTGCTGCATGTAAGGCAGCGCCCATCAAGAGAGTGTCTTGTAGCCTGTGCGGATGCTCACCAGAAAGGCCCCGATGCTGCAGGAGATGTAACTGGTGCGCATACCGTGCTTTTAGCTCAGTATGGAAACGGAATCGTTCTCCACACCAAAGCAAGCAGGTGCCCAATCATTTGCCTCTGGAATCACGAGAGGATGGCCCGTGGAAGGTCAGACGGCATCCTAGACTAGGCTAGCAGTACCCGGGCTGCCACTATGGCGAGAAGACAAGAAGACAGCATGAAAAAGCCTCCTTCTGGTCAGACTTTGGTCAAGGCTAAGACTGCTGCCCCCAGACGCTTTCCTTCAAGCGAGTGGGCTAGGCATTCTTGGCAGACAGAACAGGTTGGGCTCCTTGTGGCGTCCATCGTGTCCCAGGATCAGCTGACACATTATTTGAGTTTCCCCTAGCCATTTGCATGAGTTCCGTGGACCCCAGCCACACTCTCCAGACCCCGCAAGACCACATTTTTTCCCTCTTCAGTTTCTCTGAGAACACTGCTTCTGATAACAGCCCTCGAATTTATGCTCAAGCTAGCCAGCAATTTGCCTGGTCCTGGGCATACAACAGACTCTCTGAACTCCATATCTCCCCTAATCCACAAGGCTGCTTGAGGGTTTTAATGAATATCTGAAGTATGGGCTTGACGAATGGCAGGGGACAAGATTCCCCAGCCTGGTCTACACATCTAGGCCTGGGTCTCAATGCAGCAGTTCCCCAGTCAGGTACTTTGTCCGGTTGTCTGGCCCCTTCCTTCAGTTTGACGGTTACTCACTCTACAGTCTGTGTTGGGGACCCTATAAAGGACTTCCATGCCAACTCCTTCCCGAAGACTCAGATCAGGGGGAGATGAGAATGGCTATTAAACGTTAAGGACTGGGAGACCGTAACCTCCTGCTTCTCCCCGCGTTGGTGCAGAGTATGAGTGTCTGCCTCAAGAACAGTGGCCATCAATGAGAGGTGTCTAGTTCAGCAACTTGCTCACGGTGGCTGTATTACTTTGCCTAGGTAGTTCCATTGTGAAAACAACAACTTTTTATTAAGCGTGAGAGGAACAGAGGCAGAAGATCTGGATTTACCAGTCTGGGGGATTGACTGAGGGTGCTGTCCTTGCCCATGGTGCAGGACAGACTGTGTCACATCTGGACAGATGTGAGCGCCGTTGGACTGAAGAACTCAGATACTGGACAGGTGTTCTCTTTGTCTTAACTGTAGGTTGAAGAATCTTCCTAAAATATCCCCATAAAGAACTTTTGTCATTCATTCAGTATAAATTAAATATAAGTCACTGTGGAAGGTACTAAAGATGAAACAAGCGTATTTATGGTTGGATAATATGTAAATACAACGTATGGAAATTGATAAGAATCCTAAAGAGGATTAAAGACAATATGGAGAGATTGTTTCTAGCTGTGAGGAATTCAGGAAGGCATTATGGAGTAAGAAATGCTTTTAGCTGGATCGGATGTGAACACAAAAAATACATAAAGTCAGATAAACACTGTGAATTTAGCTGTGATAAATACCATGGGCTGATTGGAAATCATGGGATGCTTATATTTGAGTGGAGCCAGCACAGGAGGACATGTAGCAGCATATACTACTTTTTGTAGGTGAGGGAAGGGTACCTAAAAAGTGTCAGATAAGAGTAACACGATCAGATGATCACAGCTGTTTTAGGAGAACTCTTTAACTGCAGGCTCTTGTGTCGGGGGGTCCCCCAAAGCACCCCCAGGCTTGGTTATTGACCAGGAGCACTCAGGGGACTCAGCCTATTGTGGAAGTGACAGTTACGGTTTATTGCCGTGAAAGGGCACCAAGCAAAACGCCAATGTGGGGTAAGTTCCAGAGGAAACCAGGAACAAGTTCCAAGCAAGAGTCCTTTCCTAGTAGAGTCTTACAGGATGTGCTTAATTCCTCCATCAGGAGCTGTGACCACATGTGTGAAATGTTCTCTACCAAGGACGCTCGTTAGAGACTCAGTACTTAGGGAGTCTTATTGCGGGGTGGTCATGTGAGGACCTTCGTGCCTAGTCTGTACCAAAATTTCGGACTCTTGGAAGGAGAGCAGATGTTTATCATAAAACTACTTTGTTTGCACAGCATTGGAACAGTGAGCTATCTTATCAGGAAATGGTGGAAATCCTCCTGAAATTCAAGTTTCTGGATGCCAACCAAGGGCTAGTCTTGGAAGCAGACCTTGTTAAAGGACAGCAGTCTCAGTTTAGCTGTGCTAGCTGTAATGCGTAAGAGTAAATGGAGTAGAGGGGCCAGGAGCTGAGGCTTGTATCTGTGTTTCTACCAAGTCCCACTTAATTTTTTTTTTAAATTTATTTTTTAAGATTTTATTTGAGAGGGAGAGTGAACATGAGTAGGGAGAGCTGCAGGGGGAGGGGAGAAGCCGACTCCCCCACCAAACAGGAAGCTTGACGCGGGGCTCTATCACAGGACTCTGGGATCAGGACCTGAGCCTAAGGCAGGTGCCTAACAGACTGAGCCACCCAGGTGCTCCAATTTGTTGTTGTTGTTGTTGTTGTTGTTGTTATTATCATTATTATTATTATTTTGTACTCCTGATTACTTTATCAGTTCTGTGCTTTTTAAAAGATGTTTAATAGGGGAACCTGGGTGGCTCAGATGGTTAAGCATCTGCCTTCGGCTCGGGTCATGGTCCCACTCGAGCTTCACATCAGGTTCCCTGCTCAGCCGGGAGCCTGCCTCTCCCTCTCCTTGTACTGCTCCCTTGCTTGTGTGCTCTCTCTCTCTCTCTCTTTGTTAAATAAATAAAATCTTAAAAAATTTTTGAAGTAAAAGGTGATTAATGGATAAGATTTAGAGGTCACTTAGTAAAAATTTTACATAAAAACTTGAAAGAATTTGTTCAGTGCTCCAGTATTTAGCAGTTTATCAGCCCCGTGTATTGTAATACAAACAAACATGCATTCGGAGATTTGTTTTCTCATGTTTGTTTTTTAGGTTTAAAGACAATCGGAAAGATGACATTTGGCTTGTAGATGTGAGTATGTAAATTTTTGTATTAATTACCCCGGCCATTTTAAGTATGATTTTCTATTCTCCACATAGATAGGGTAATGTATAGTTAGTGTTTATGTATATTATCCAGTTTTTGTCACAAAATATTATGTAGATTATTATATTAAAATGAACATCGGAGCCTTAAGGTTCCTGGCAAGGGAACCTGTTTTTGCTGAAATTCCGAAGAAGTTGACACATGAATTATGTCTGAGGGAGATTGCGGTATGATTTTACTACAAAATACACTCTTCTTTTTTCCTATTATGCAAGAAATTGTTTAGGTTATTCTCACTTGACAGTAAAAATCTTCCTTTCATCATAATGGGGAACAAAATCAGATTTTCATCTTCTTTTTTTCACTTTCAAGTTTAGAATGTATTTAAACCTCATGTTGTTTGGGATTTTAACTTGCCCCAGTAAAAATGTAGTAGAGAGGCAGCAAAAGAGAGAGACCGAGAACCGCAAAGCTGGCAGTTGCTGGAGTCAAGCGATGGGGCGCAAGAGTGTCCATCGTTTAATTTTTCCTCTCTTCTTTTGTGCATGTTTGAACATTTCTGTAATGTTGAAAGTAGGTAAATCTTACTTCGTGAAAGTGTAAGAACTGGAGGAACCTGTTTTTACCTCAGCCCTCTGGTGATCCTGAAGAAAAAGGAACTGTGATTTTAGGTTAATCAGCCTTGTCCCTTTGCCAAGCCAGTCATCTTAGTGATTTCCCATCCCTTGCTAGTAGTTACGCTTAAAGTAGCAAAGGTACCTATGGTGTTGGGATTTTCAAAACAGAGATAGACCAGTGTTCGTCGTGAACACTTAAGGGAGGTATGTGTGATGTACGTGTATTTGTCTCCTATGACACAGACTGACTTTGGACAAAGATGTTTTTACTGTAAATTATCTGTTTTGAATAGGATTAAGTAGTCATTTTAAATGAACTTAAGGTAATATCAGTGTTGAGGTATATGCTAGGCATTAAACTAATTAGATTTGTGTGTGTTTTGTCTTTTATTACGTAACTACTTTAGAAATTATATTTAGACTTTTTGTCTAAAATGAACTCTTCATCAGATCATTTAGTCAAAGAGATTCTTTAAAAATTAATATTGATATACACAATAGCACAACATTTCAGTGGTTGTCTTTTCTTTTTTCCTCAAGTTTTATGCACCATGGTGTGGCCATTGTAAAAAACTGGAACCGATTTGGAATGAAGTTGGTCTTGAGATGAAAAATATTGGTTCTCCAGTTAAAGTTGGAAAGATGGATGCTACCTCCTATTCCAGTAAGCATTTACTCAGTTTATTATTTTACTGTTCTCATAGTGAAAAGGTGTACTGAACATGAAGCAGTATTCAAGGTAGGAGGAAGAAATACTTCTTTTTTGCTCAGGTAAGTTAATGTTCTCTTAATGATTAAAGATTGTATATTTTATGAGTTAAGTGGTTTAGCCGTCAAACGTGTAATGTGTAGTGTATGTTACTCTTCTGCCTCACGTGTATCTATAAGCCACTGTTTCTCCTTTGAGCCCCCTTGAGAGACTCTGTTTACCTGAGGCAGCTACAGAAATTTGAGTGTCAAACTGTGGATGTTGCTGTGTGAATTCCGAAGGAGAGTTGTCTCAGGAGCCAGAGATGATGTGGGAGAGGAGGAGAGAGAGACCTGTAGGATGAGATGCGGTGGAAAAAACACAAGGGCGGACCAGCAGAGTATTCACATTAGAGAGAATATTACAGCAAAATCTCAACAGTTGGAAATGAGCTTAATAAGTATGTACGAGAGAATAGGATGTCCTAAAGCGGAGGTTGGCAAACCACCTGTGGACAGAATCTGGCCCACTGCCCATTTTTATAAGGGGGGCTCTATTGGAACAGAGTTACACTCATTTGTTTACTGTTGTCTTTGCCTATTTTCATGTTCCACTGGAGGAGTTGAGGAGTTTCAACAGAGAGACTGCCCCACAGTGCCTAAGATATTTGTTATCTGACCTTTTACAGACAAGTTCACCAATGCCTATCTTAAAGGATTTGAGAAAAGAAGAATTTAAGTTTAGAGAAGTATGAAGTGTCATAGAAATTTGGAAAGAGCATGGCTTCAGAAAGCAGACCTGAATTCAAATCCTGCTTCTGCCTGCTACTTTTGCCATGTAAAATGGGGACAGTTTCTTAACGTCTCTGAGCTCTGATGTCTGCGTTGGTAAATATTTAATTGTCACGTGTCTTTCATTGGTTTTTTTGAAATGAAATGATATAGCACATGTCAAGTCCTTTGTAGTATTCAATACATGTAGGTTCCCTTTTCCTTTAATCAGTGAAGAAAGTGGAATTCTGTAATGTACATTTCTTTTTAGGAAATCAGGATTATACTCAGGATACAGCTTTGGAAAACGACAGGCCTATGTTTTTGTTTGTTTGGTTTTGGTTTTTTGTTTATTTTTTAAAGGTTTATTTATATGTTAGAGAGACAGAGGGAGATTGCACGTTCAAGCATTGGGGGCGGCAGGCAGAAGTAGACGCAGGCTTCCTGCTGAGCAAGGAGCCCAGTGTAGGACTCAATCCCAGGACCCTGGGATCAAGAGCCACCCAGGCTCCCAGGACAGGCTTATGTTTTAATCCCATATCTCCCTAGTGCTACTTCTGGGTCTTTGGGGAAGGCCTTAACCTTTCAATTTTAGTTTCTGTGTCTGTAAGTGGGAGAGTACTAATCCTGAAGGTGGGGAGGATTGTATTAGCATTTCGCATGCAGAATTCCTTGCAGAGTGCCTAGTGCACATAAGACGACGTATGAGACCGGATTTTAGGGGTCTGTCACGTCATGGTGTTAAAGATTTTATCAGCTGTCAATTGAGAGGTAATGGGCATTTTTGAGAATCAGTTGATTTGATAAAAATGTTTTTGGCGGCAACATGTACAGTACAAAAGAAAAGCATTTAGTCAAGAAAATCATCTAAGTCCATTTTTGTATGCCATCTTGGTGCTCTACAAAAAGATGCTGGAAGCCCAGACTTAGTAATGACAGTGGAGTGAAAGGGGACACAGTAATCCTCACAGACACCTTCAAGGATGAAATCACAGATGTGATCGTCTGGCTCTGTCCTGTAAAGAAGAGCAATCAAAAGTAGTGGGACATGATTCTTAGCATAGCTGCTGAACCACACAACGGCTGGTTATATGGAAAAGAATAATTCATTTTCTGTGTGTTTCCATGTTAGCAGCTGCTGTGAATTTATGGGATTTGGCTTCCTGATGTTCTGGAACAGGGAACTAGAGAGCAGTTAGGTGTGAGGGATGGAATTATAGTCAAACAAATAAGTTGTTAAACCTTTGAGAGGAGACAAGAGCGATAGCAGGAATTACTGTAGACAGAGACTGATTTCTAGAATTAAGCTTTTTAACAGTGTTTGAGAAATGACTGGTTTCACCCATTGCTCCTGAAAGTAAGTTCTTGTGTCTAGGCTGTCTTGTGTCCATCAGTCTTGTTTGATTAGAGCTGTGTGAGCCTATGTTCATTCACGTTATCAGTCGTATGCATTCAAGTGTGTTTACTAGCTAGTGTGTTGGTCTCTAGAGATTAAAGGAAGACCAAAAAAAACCCATCTGGTCCAGGAAATGCTTAGTCTAATAGAAGGAAAAATACAAACAGACCAACAGGTAGAATAAAGTCTCAAACATAACGAATTCTTGTGATCATTTGAATCATTTAACAGAGTCATAAAGTAGAATAATGTAAAAAGGAGTGTGGGTATATAAAGACAGATAATCAATGAAAAAAGAGTACCTACAAATCAGTAAAAACCTTAGTGGTAACTGCTCCTGTGATGCTACAGTGCTAATAACTGTTTACACTTTGTCTTTTTATAGTACCTAATTCATTAGCTTACTCTTCATTATGTGCCTGTGTGTGTCACTATTAAGTGACACTATGTTTAGGGCAAAAATAGCTAAGACTTCTCAGGAGCTTAGGAAAGGAAATATTTTAAATGCTGTGATTAAAGTGCAATGTTCTTACAGCTGTTAAGACTTCCTATGTGGTTTGTAGCGTTGTAGGTACTTTACGATGAGACTTTTTTCATCCCGTTATTCATAATCCATTAAGAGGTTTAAATTTTTGCCTCCGATATGTGACTATTACAGATCTGTTCATTTAGCATCGTGTTCTCTGTTACGTTGAGTTAATAGGAGGAAGAAAGGTCTGTAGAGCATGCCAAGCACATTATCTCAAGCAAGCCATCTAGCTTTGGGAAAGGGAAGGGGGGCTGGGACATGAGGGTGATCTCTGCCAAGATCGTGGTGGGTGCTTCCTGTATTTTATGTCCTTTACTTCTGGGATGTGCAATGCTGAACCCTCCACCCCATTCCCATGGTAATGCTTGCTTGTCAATCCTGGTGACTACTTGCATCATACAAACATAGCCTATTCAAAAATCATTGGAGAGTCAATATTCATTCAGTGGATATTTCAAGAACCCTTAACTGTATGCCAGGATGTACCAGGCACATTCTAGGCATCAGTGATGCATCAGTGACCAAAGCAGACAACAATTTCTACTCTCATGGAGATGGTATTCTAGAGGGGAGAGACAATAACAAACATAAGTAAATTGTTATGTTACTTAATGTTTGATGTCAGCGATGGATGCATTTTCTAATTTACTGTAGAATCAAGATGTTTTATGTGCTCATGGAGAAAATACTATCTTCCTAGTGTTTTTGTTTTTGTTTTTGTTTTAAGGTGTATTTAAAAACTACTGTCTAGAGATTGTACGAATAGGTTTGGGGCATATAATTTTGGGGGGGGGTATAATTCCTAAAGTTTCCTTTAATACCTCAAAGCAACTCCACTATAAGCATTTTAGTAGAAACAGGTAAAGAAATTGAATTTTTTTTTTCCAGACTAGCTATCAACATTATTCTATGTCTTAACTGTAAATACTGAAGGGTTGGCTGTTTCCTATGTATTTCATCCATCTTCCTAGGTCACTTTTCAGGCATTTTCAGCATTAGTGTATCTCAGCATTTGGTCTGCAGCCACCTGCATTAGGATTACCTGGGCTGCTCAGTGTAAATTTAGACTCTGGAGACCGACATCAGCCCTACCCAATGACAGTCTTTGAGACTGGGTCATGAGAATCTGTATTTTTAAAGTCGACTTCAGGTAATTCTGCTGCACGTTTGAATCAGAGAACCATGGAGTAAAGTATTAATCTGATGACTAGTTATTTATAGATTTATAATATTGGGCTTTGGTGGGATAGGATTATTCAGTGATCAAGTATAAAAAAATCTCTTAGGAGTATTTGAGGATAGCTTATTTCTCAGGCCTATAAGTGCAGAGATTATAAGCACATGGCACCACTCTCAGTCCAGTGCATCTCTGTACAGAATTCTTGAACTAGAGAAATTTGAACTATCATGAAATATCCTGCCCTATGTGTTTGGAATTGTATCAAAATTTTCTTGATGCATGGTTTTAACTGATAATGCTGTAATCAACATTAAAAAAAAACCTCTATAAAGGTAGTGGTTTTTCTGTACATAATCCCTTGCAAAATCAAGTACCAGAATTGTTTCACATTTGTAAAATATCTTATGATGCTACCTCTAATGGTGTACTGATTTCTGTTTTGAAGCCACTGAAATTGTGTTTTTTCCTCAACGTAAGTGTGATACTTACTTTATGTTAAAGGTTATAATGTGCTTCTTGTTGATGTGTAAACTTGGAATGACATTTGGCCAGTAACATTCTAATGTCATGTTCATAGATTATATTAGCAAATTAGTTTTATCTTTCTTTCTAAATTATAAGAACTTTTTGGTTAGTGATTGCATTTAAGAGTTGCTAAGTCTTGGCACTAAGGATATTTTGGGCCAAGTAATTCTTTGAGGGGAAGGGTTGCTGTGCATTGTAAGCTATTTAGCAAGATCCCTGATCTCCACCCACTAGATACCAGCAACACCCTTCTCCTTGTCCCATTGTCCCCCTAAGTTACTGCAACCAAAAGTGTCTCTAGACATTGCCCAGTGTCTCCTGGAGGGCAGATTTCCCCCAATGGAGAACTGCTGTATTTTATATCCTCTTCATATTAGATACATAGTAACACTCAGTAAATACTAAGAAAAATAGTATTTTGAGCTAAAAAGAATTTCACATTAATTACAGCCCCTCCCTTCTTCCCCTGCTCATTGTGTAGATGAAGTAACAGCAGGTCGTTAGCAATGAAATGACTAAGTAATTTCAAACACCAAAGTTAGAGGCAGAATTAGTACCAGAGTCTGAGATCATCATGATTCACTTCCAAGCCTAGCTCTACTACCAAGTTGTTAATTCAAGGAGAAAACAGGAAATAGGGGGCTTCATGTTTAACCTCATTTTATGAGCATTTAAAAGTATAAAATTTCAGAGAAGTTCTTCATGTTACAAATGGATTCTTGACTTTTTGAAGGAATTAATCTCAGGTTTCTATGCAAACCATTGTTCTCTAATATGAAAAAATAAAGAACAGAAGTCAAACTCAGACTTAAGCTTCAGTCATAGTCCTGCTACCTAATCAGTGCTTGCATTCAAACAAGTTACCAAGTCTCAGGATCAATTTCTTTACCTGAAAAGTGATATTAGTATTCTTCTCCTGTTCACAGAATTATCTGGAGGTATAGTTGAAGGTCTACTAAAGTCAACTACAAGATATTTTTTATGTGGTAGTTATTATATATACACTGATGTGTCTGCAGTTAATCGCTTAACAGTGGGATCGGGATCAGAAATAGAAAGAATTGGACCTATCGTTTCAGGATCTCTGTGTGCCAAGCTCTCTCTTAGATTCTTTTCCACATGCTTTCTCATTTCAAAATCCCACCCATAAGCTGAAGAAGATGATTGCTGTCCTCAGAAGGATAAGAGCTGCCTGGATGATAAATGAGAAGGTGGAATCCTAACCTACATCATTTTAAGTCTATAACCCATGCTTTCCTTGCATGATACATATATAAATTGTTTTCCTAGGGAAGCCTGAGTTTAAGGTTTTAGGAGTCACTGCCAGTTGAAATTCTATCAAAAATGGAGTTTAATGCTCAGAGTCAAGGTATAATAGAGGGGGTGGCATTATATATCTCCATCTTACAGATATGCTGAGGCCAGGGAAATGTGATAGGCTGAAATGTGGAGCTGGGATTTTTTTCCTGAAACCTGTTTTGAGAACCACCATTGTATATTCTTACTGATTGCATATTTTCTTTATTTGTTTATTTAAAAAACTTTACAGTAAATTAAAGAATTGATAGATGGATATACCCACTCCGCCCACTCAGTCAATTGTATTATCTTAGTTTAGGGTAATTAAGGGCTGATGTGTTCTGGCCTCCTTAATTTGGGAAGCGGGGGATTAAGAACATCTTTTACTCACAGTATCCCTCCAAATATTCAGAGGCGGATATGTTTCTCCAAAACCTATGTTATTTTTGTTACCTTTGCTGTTTGTGTTGCTTCTAAGAAAAATCAGTGTTGATCACTGTCCAAAACCTTCCAGTCACCTTTCTCTATATGTTTAAGGGAGACGCTCTGTTGATAACAAAGGAAGGCTGAGAGATTTTGACTGTTATTTTACCACAAATTCACTTCGTCATCATTCTTGGGTGGAGGTGGTGGATGGTGCTGAGAAACCAGGGTAATGGTGACTAACGTGATGGATAAAGCAGAACTCACATACAGTGGTGTCCTTATCCCCAGCCACAGTTAAATGTCCTCGAAATAAATAAAATTAACAAAGGGAGAGATCATATGAATAAATACATTATATTTTATTTAAACTGGTATATGTGTAAATATATTGTATATTGTCTCTTAATTAAGATGGTTTCATTTCTTTGTTGTTCTGGTTGTCTTGAATCTGTAAAGTAGGACGGTAGTAATTTGCAGTAGTGATTTATGTACCTCTTAAAGTCCTAATTCTCTATTTGTTTTTGTTTCTTCTTTCCCTCAAAAAAGATACCATTGTAGCAACTGTACCCCATTTTAATTAGTGTGAGGACTTCAGAATAATCTTTGAAAATAACTAGAATCATTCTGGGTTATTACAAAAGCAGAACTTCTAAAACAAGTAGATAAAGTTGCTTTTAGATTATGTATTGTCTGCAGAAATTAAGTAATTTTGCAAATACAATTTATTTTTTTTAAATTAAAATACAGTGCTGTTCTTTTAAGTCTCAGAAAACACTAAAGGAAAGGATGGGCTTTCTTTTTTTGTTTGTTTGTTTTTTATTTTTGCAAGGAACCAGTGAGACATAGAAAAAAATATTTGTCCTAGAAGATGAAATCAAATGACAAGTGAGACTTTATATATATATTTTTTTAACAAAAATATCTTTAACAAGTACATCTTTTAAAAGAATCTTTAAAAAAGTACCTCAGAGATAAAATTTTAACTATTCTTTTAGCAGTTATTCTTAATTTGTCATAGTGTTTTGTGTGGCCATAGGTTGGAGTATTAAGTAATTGTTTTGTATGAGAATGTCATGTTTTTTCTTTTTTGTATGTGAATTTATATTCTTTTTTAAGATTTGAAAACAACACAATTTTATGGGTTTGTATAAATACATATATATAAGTAAAAGGCTCATTTACTACCTAGTTTCTCATTTTTTAAAAAAAAATTTAGAATTATTTATTCTTTTTCTTATCAAGGCATTGCTTCAGAGTTTGGAGTTCGAGGTTATCCAACAATTAAGCTGTAAGTTGAGTGTTGTATGTTTATATGTGTATTTTTATTAGTTCACTCTGCTTACGTTTTATTACATTAATTTCTAGTAGCATCCTTGGAGGATTGAAGATTCGGGTTCAGTGATTCTTTCTAGGTGCAGTATGTGAGCAGAGGAGAGGGACTGCATCTTCCTGCTTTTCTTGGTATTTAAGTGAGTGTGTTGTTGACGGCTGATTCACTGAGTGTCCTCTGAGCGTTTGCTGCGGGACAGGCCTCCTGCAGGACGAGACGCACAGCTGTACAGTCTGAAAGGTGTTTCACCCTGAGGAGCTCAAGGGTATATTCTGCTGTATCATGTGACTCCTGTCTCCTAACAGATGTTACTTTTCTATAATGGAAATAGACTTACTTCATTAGAGGGGAAAGAAACAGAGAGAATCAAATTGATGGATTTCATTCTAATCTGTAAGTGTTGGTGAAGTCTAATGTAAAGTGTATATAAATTGGGAGAAATGGTGTACTAATTCTAAGGGATTTATTTCATAATCATAATTTTATTGAATTTTCTCTTGAGTTTCATCCTTATTTTGGTAATATGCGAGTTGATGAATATTTGGAAACTTATTTTTATAATTAGGTAAGTTATTTTTCAGTGTTTTAAAATCTCAGATTTCAAAATTTGACTCATTTAATTTTTTATTTCTTGAGTTTTGTGTTAACTTCCCTCCTTGCCCTGCTTTCAAAAAATGTTAAACCTCTTTTACTTGTGTTAAGTAAATTATCCTTTCTGTTCTTTTTTGTTTGATTATAAATGTTGTATTATGTTTTCACTTTTTTTTTTTTAATCTCAGCTGGACACATCATTGACAGGCTTTTGGAAAATTGTCTTAATTTTATAGAATAGGTGTTTCACGCCCTGTTTATCTCTATAATCTTGGAGCATCTTTCAAGTTCCTGTGATGCTGTGTTGCTTAAAATTTGTTTACCTCTACCAAAATACTATTAATTCCCTGTCATTTTTTAAACTAGAGGAAATAGTGAGAATTATGTTGCTTTTACAGGCTCTTGATCATGAATGTGTAGATTATGCACCTTTCAGAAACATAGACACAGTGCAACTATTAGATATAAAATGAACTATTTTCATGTAATTTCAATAAAATATAGCGTTTTTCTTTATATTTTGAATTGTTGGTCCCCTATAGCCAGTTGTCTACTGTATTTCACATGATTATGGTACTTCTGAAATAACTCTGCATTTACTATTTTATATACTGTAATTTTACATAACAGTAATGATGAGTGTTAACTATTAAAACAGTTGAAATAATCTAAACTTCTGTCCTTTTTTTTTTTTTCTTTTTAAGATTAAAGGGAGACTTGGCATATAATTATAGAGGACCACGAACTAAAGATGATATTATTGAGTTTGCTCACAGAGTGTCTGGGTAAGTTTTTATTAGGAAAGGCTTTCACTATATGATTACTAATGTTTTACAGCAGCAATGTGCACAGTAGCCAAAATATGGAAAGAGCCTAGATGTCCATCAACAGATGAATGGGTAAAAAGACATGGTATATATATATATATATATATATATATATATATATATATGCAATTGCATGTTAGCCAGCCATTAAAAAGAATGAAATCTTGCCATTTGGAACCACATGGGTGGAACTGGATATTTTATATTAAGTGATATAAGTCAGTCAGAGAAAGACACATCATTTTCACTCATATCTGGAATTTAAGAAATAAAACAGATGAACAAAGGAGAAGAGAAGAAAAAAGATAAAAACAGAGAGGGAGACAAACCATAAGAGACTCTTAACTGTAGGAAACAAACTGAGGGTTGCTGGAGGGGTGAGGGTGGGGGGTGGGGTAACTGGGGGATGGGCATTAGAGAGGACACCGGATGTGATGAGCCCTGGGTGTTACATGCAACTGAGAAATCACTAAATTCTACTCCTAAAACTAGTAATATACTATATAGTAACTAAATTTAATATATTATTATTCTTTTTTGAAGATACTAATACCTTAAAGTTAAATGCAATTTTGGGCCCCCTGGGTGGCACAGTCAGTGAAGCACCCGCCTCTTGATTTTGGCTCAGGTCATGATCTTTGAGGCATGAAACCAGGCCCTGTGTGGGCTCCATGCTGAGCTCCAGAGCCTGTTTAAGATTCTCTTTCCCTCCCTCTGCCCCTCCCCACCATGCATGTACTCTCTCTCTAAAAAAAGAAAGAAAACTAAAGCTAAATGCATTTTAGTAGACCATATTGAGCTCACATTTTTTTAAGGACTTAACCTAAATAACATCTTTCTATTCGTTTATGACAAAAGGTAGGCATATGTAGCATATGCGGAGAGATGTTTAAAGAAACTAGAGGAACTGTGATTTGTATTATATTTGTTAACCTTGTATTAAATTTACTGCATTTGTAGAAAAAAAATTTTCTTCAATAGATTTTTTTTTCTTTTTTTTTAAAGATTTTACTTACTTATTTGAGAGACTGAGAGCTCCAGCAGGGGGAGCAGAGGGAGAGAGAGAAGCAGACTCCCCGCTGATCAGGGAGCCTAACGTAGGGCTTAATCCCAGGACCTTGAGATCATGACCTGAACTAAAGACACATGCTTAGCCCAGTGAGCTACCTAGGTGCCCCCTGCCAGTGGATTTTTTTTTTAAAAGATTTTATTTATTTATTTGACAGAGAGAGACAGTGAGAGAGGAGACACAAGGAGAGAGTGAGAGGGAGAAGCAGACTCCCCACTGAGCAGGGAGCCCAATGTGGGGCTCAGTCCCAAGACCCCGAGCTCACAACCTGAGCTGAAGATGGGTGCTTAACCCACTGAGCCACCCAGGCGCCCCTGCCAGTGGATTTTTAATATTTTCAGAATTTGATTACTTCTGACAACCTTGTGAACGGTAGCTTTTATTTTACTGTAAATTTGCTTTTATACTGCTTCATTTACATCAGCTTATTTTTCTTGTTACTTAACTCCAGAGTTTTTAAAAGAAACCCCACAATATCATTGTTCTGATTAGACCTGGGCTTTAATCCCTGGCCTGTGATACTGGAAAATTTAGTAGACCAAATACTTTCCTTGATCTGTCACATGCTGCTTTATGCCAACTGTGAGGTATTACTACACATTGCTTAGAATGTGACAATTAGAACCCAGATTCTTATCGGAGTTACAGATCTCTGAGATTTTACTCCTAAGAAGACAGTTTCTTCCTTAAACATTTCCTGTTGGTTTGAATGTGGTGATTGTGCTTTTTCATCTATACCTGTCTTGCTGGGGTGTAAAAGTTGGTGCTTGTAATTATTTAATACAATTATGTGGCTCTTATTCAAGAGAACGTTTATCAAGCTAAGTTAACCTATGTTGACTTTGAAAGTATAAGCACTTGTGAGTTTGACAGGATACATTGATAACTTTAAATAGCTTTAAAGTAAAACTGAAATATCGCAGTGGGTTTGTTGAGTGGCATAGCACTGTATGGGCTGAATTATTTGAGAGAAAGGCATAATTAGGAATGACCTTTTTTCAAGTTTGCAGAGCTTATTAATAATAATTTTCACTGTATTTTCTCATTGACTGCATATTTCATTTTATCTGCTTTCTGAATAAATTGTGAGATAAGTTTATATTATATGAGGGGATATATGATACGAGGGGATTACATGAGGGTCTGATGTAACTAAAGGTGACTCTGTTGCAAATGAAATTTCATGACTCAGTCCTGGGGTTGCATCACTTAGCAGTTAATTACTGAAGTACAAGAATAGAGGCTAGAGTGGAGTGATGCAACGTACGTAAGGAACGGTGCATTTTGAAAATATGTTTGCCTTTGCAAACTGTATTCTTTCCAGATTTAGTGGAGAAAAATCTGACAGTATAAACCATGCCTCTTTTTTAGTTTTTTAGTAACATTTTGCAAGTGATACATTTTACAATAAACTTTGATGGAATTTATTTCTCAGTGTATTTGGCTTTGAAATATGCTTGCATAGTAAAAGTCTTTGTAGAATTTTGTTTTCTTTTTATAAGGTTCTGAGGTATTATTAGGACTACCACTTTCCCTTATATTTTTTCTGAAAAGAATAACATACTTATGAAACATTTAGATTTTAACCTCTATATTTTATTTCTTTTAAAATTTTTTTTTAAGATTTTTATGTATTTATTTGACAAAGAGAGATCACAAGTAGGCAGAGAGGCAGGCAGAGAGAGAACGGAGGAAGCAGGCTCCCTGCTGAGCAGAGAGCCCGATGCAGGTCTTGATCCCAGGACCCTGAAATCATGACCTGAGCCGAAGGCAGAGGCTTAACCCACTGAGCCACCCAGGCGCCCTAACCTCTATATTTTAAAACTGGCATTTAAATAGACATAAATCTTCTTAACATCGCATTATAATTTTCTGGGATAGGATTTCATAGTGTGTTAGTGTGAATGATCATAGGAGAGGGAAAAAAAAATAATTCTCATGCAGATCCTTTTATTTGTGGCTGAGGACTCTAAATGGCTTATAGTTTTGTTCTTGCCTATCACAATATTGGCCAAGTTGGTACTCTCTAAAGGGATGTATTTTAAACTTATTTTTTAAATTGATAGATTAAGTTGTGGGTACTTTGTTTTCATTGTGTGAGTACAGTTTTGGTCATGGGCTAAAGTTTTATTAGATTTTTGTGGATTGCGTGATTACTTAAAATTCAGTTAATACAACATTAAAACTTTGTAACTTTAAAATTATGTATTATCTTTACTTCAAATGCAAGTTTATTTTCTGTTTGTTTTGTTTTCAAACAGGGCTCTAATTCGGCCACTTCCAAGTCAGCAAATGTTTGAACATGTGCAAAAGAGACATCGTGTATTTTTTGTTTACATAGGCGGAGAGTCACCTTTGAAGGTTATGAAATGATTTTATTTTTTAAATTCACAAACACAAATGTATTATAATTTACTTTTCAGTATAGCCAAAACTTTGACCCAAACACTTAAAATTATTTTACTTTTATTGGAAATATTTTAGTTCAAATCTAAGAGTTTTTCTAATGAAAACGCTTGCTTATATGCTCCCTGTTGTGTTTGCATTCGTGAAACAGAAATGAGTAAAAAGATGTTGCTTGCCCTGGTTATTCAGGTTTTGTGTTACTTTTTAGCATTTTTGGCTCCTTGAGATTGCAGAGCGCAGTTTGAATGTCAACTTTGAAAATTGTTTATGTCGGTGGATATATGCACCGACCTCTCCTGTAACTGTTGAATTAAAATATATGAATTAAGCTTCTTACTTTATTTAGGGGAGTATTAAAGCATTGAGTTATGGTGGTCTTTTACTTTAGAAACAGTTCGTTTCATTTGCTGCTTATATTCCATCATCTTTCCACATAAAAACACTGAAGGCATCAAATTGGGATGACAGGGCTGAGGAAGGTACTGCCTGCTCTGAGTGTTTAATGAAGAATGGATTCTGATCTTAGTATTTAAAAGTCACCTCTTTTCTATTTGTATCTTCACAGGAGAAATACATAGATGCTGCTTCAGAATTAATTGTATATACATACTTCTTTTCTGCCTCAGAAGAAGTGGTTCCTGAGGTAATGTTTAAAAATGAATTGCAATGACTCAGTTTCATTTTTTAAGTTATTACTTGATTTTATTTATCGGGTTTATTTACTCATATGTGTAGAACAATAAACATGTTAACTCTTTACTACTGGTACTAGATTGTTAATAAGCAAATACCACAGATTCATAGCATTTAGGGACTGTGTTTATTACGTTGATGCTTTTTTTCTCTTCAGAGTAATAGCAGTAGTAAGAAATGAGAGCCCAGATTGTTGAATTGGTTTAGAAGTAATGGAGTGATGAATGTATTTATGTATATTAATGCACAGCTGCTGCTTATGTAATCATGTGCCATGCCCTGTGTTAAGTCCTGGATCGTTGGTGAGAAGCAAGAGCATCAGGGTCGTGGGAGGAAGAGCCTACGTTCTCGTGGGTAAAGAGAGTGTACTAAGTTGGGTGTTGCAGGCGACATCTTTTGGGTCCTCAGCCTGAGATAGTCAGTCATCTTCAGCAAACAAATATGTAAACAGGACGTAGCTGCTATGAATAAAGTAAAAGAGCATGTGGAAGTAGGGACATGAGAGTGGGGTGGCTGCTTTGGATTGGTTGACCCGGAAATGTCTGTCTGAGAAGAAAATATTTGAACTTGGCCATATATGCTGTGAAGGAGCCACGCAAAGATCTCTTTCCAGAATAAACTAGAAACAGGGAGCAGATACTACAAATGCCCAAGATGAGAACACGGCTGGCATACGGGAGAACTCGGTCGTAGGCCCGTGTGCTGTATACACTGAGGAAGGAGATAGATGGGGGATAGGCAGAGAGCCGTGGAGGCCTCGCAGGTCGCGGCCGTGCATGTGCTGGGTGGAAGCTGGTGAACGACTTTGTCTCGTGCTCATTTTAAGGACATTTCTCTGCTGAGAACAGAATGAATGAATTGGATAGGGGTGAGAATAGACCCAGAGATCAGTTGAACTCTTGAAGTAATCTGGGGAGTTTAAGCTCGGGGGTTTGTAGAAGGATGGGAGAGAAGTAAAAGCATTGTTGTTTTCTAGAGGCAGGATTGCTTGTGCTCGCTGACCTGGAGCAGAAGGGCAGAAGCAAGGTTGGCTCTGAGGTCTTCAGTTCAGCAGCGGGGTCGGTGGTAGTGTCATCTACGACCTTGGATGATTGCAAAAGAAATGAGTTTGGGAAGGGGGAGCCAATCAAGAGTTTTGAATTGTTCATTTCAACTTGGTTCAACATATTAGTGAGACATCCAAGCGGAAGCATCAGATTCACAGGTGGATCCAGGTGCCTGGCAGTCAGGCTGTATAAACAGTTTCTTAGGCACGGATGCAAACTTTTAAGGAAATAAACGGGCCCAGGACTTAAAGACTGCAAAGGATGACACGAGAAGGAAATAGCTGGGCAGTAGGAAAACAATGTGAGGGAAAAGCCAAGATAAACAAATGTTTTAAAAAGAGGGTTTGTGGTGCAAGATACATGCAAAGTGGTTGAGAGGAGTTGAGGAAAGTAACTGTGACACTTGTCCACGTGGAGGTTACAGTGGTTTTACAGGAGGGACAGGTACCTCCTTCGTGTGATCTGGGACAATGCAGATAAGAAACTGTAGGTTACAGGTATGGACTCTTCTCTTCAGAAAAGTCTTCCTGAGAAGGGGACTTGAGAAATTAAAGTTTTCCCTGAGAAGGGGGCCTGAGAAATGAGGCAGTGGCTATGAGCAAACATGAAATAAAGCAAGGGAAGCTTTTTCTTTTTAACCAGTGTAAGTTAGAGAAAATCAAAACAGTCTTTTTTTTCCCTCCACAAAGGTATGTCATATTACACATTTGATTAATTTTTGTTTAATATTTTTTAATATTTAAATATTTCTAAGACTATATGTGTCTAGTGCTTCTTGCAATATGTTGTATATAAATGTTTATCTTATAAATGTGTAATATATTCTGAAATGATTTTCACTTCTTTGGGAGAGCCCGAGACAAATCTGATCGGCTTAAACTCATTTTTAGGTTTACTTAGTTTTGTCCCAGAAGTTATTTCTTAGTATTTTATGTGGATGCATTTACTTTCGATGGGGAGGAGATGACAGGAAGGAAGAAGAGCTGTACGTGCCATTAGATTCTCAATCGATGCCTTTAAAGCTTAAGAATCTGTATTCTGGAATGTCTTAAAATACTTAATGTGGTGTAAAGGCCCAGAATGGATGGAATCGAGTTCTCGGCCCAGGCTTAGGAATGTTTAATCCATTCATCTCCAAAGCCCAGTGGGCCACATTTTAGTATTAGACATGAGAATGTACACTGTACCCTCGTCTTGAAGTGTTCAAGCAATTTACTTGGAGTGCATCAGAGGCCATGCTGTGTTCTAGGCCCTGACCCCACATGGCACCCCCCAGTCCTGGTATAGTGACAGACGTTTTAGATCAAAATTCCAGCACCTGGAACTTCTGCGTGGGTAGGCACACACAGTATGTGCAGTGAGGGCATCTTGTGGTTATTATTATTGACCTCTCAACTAGTTCCCTTAAACATTCCTTAATTATGCCTGCAAATACCAGTATTTCTCATCTCTCTCTCTCTTTCGTTTTTCCCCTGTGTATATGGTTGCAGAAGTCTGCTTAGGGGAATCCGTATTCTCTCAGAGTGGTATGAAGAATTTCACCACCACAGAGAATTCTCAAATAAGGACAAGGCCCATGATTTTATATTTCCCCCATATTTTGAATTTTAGTGTTTGATCATGCAAAGCTTCCTTCGCTTTACATCTAGTATTGACGAAGTCCCTGGTAAGCATGATAAAGGGATGTAAGGATGACTCAGGGCAGGTTCTGACCGCAGGGTGCTTACAGGCCAGTGGAGAAAAACGGCCTGTGGACCGAGGACTGGCGCCCGCGGTCACGAGTTGAAGGGAATGCGAGGAGGGAGGAGGGGGATCCCGAGTATGTGCAAGTCCGTGCTGCAAGCTCCCATCTGCGGAGTGAGCTCAAGTGCGGGTATCCGTGAAAGGGGGGGGTGCCGGATGCTATAATACACGCGCAGAGGCCCTTTGCGGATGCGTTCCCGGGAGCAGACGAGCACGGGTGTCCCTGATGACAGAGACTTACCGAAGACCTTCACCACTGCCCTCCAGATAGCTCTCTGCATGGTGCTGCACCGTGTTCCAGTAACTGTGTAAGAAATCATTCTGTAGTACCTGAGGTATTCCGTCTCCCTTCTTTGTATTTCTAGGACAGCATCTCTTTTTTTATTTTATCGCTAAAATTATTGTTATTAATTACCTAATGATTATTTGTTACTGCTTTTCAGTATTATCACACCATGCCCTATTTCTGCGTGGCTCACCCAGGGGGATACTGATTACTATAGTGTCAGTATTTTGAAATAATGACAGCACAGGTATAAGAGGCAGGTACCCTCTGAAAGAATTTCTTCTTATTAGTTAGCCGATTTACATTTTACATTTAGTTAGCCAATTTACAGTTGACATTTAATTGGCCAATTTACATTTTAAACCAGCTCTCACATGTGTTAGTGCATCTAGTTTTGCTAGTAACTGTGCAGTGAGGTGGAGACTCGGTGTCCTTGACTTACAGAGGAGGAAGCCAGCTCCCCAGGACGGCAGAGGACTCCCACGTCACACAGCCTGGGAATGGTGGGGAAGGACTCAGACCTGCCAGTGCTGCATGTTGCCTTAGCCACGGCTCCTTAGCTTCCTCAGAGCGGGTCTTGTCCTGTACTTCCTGGGATGTCTTTGCTCTCTTATCAGCTCTAAGAACAATCCGGTTTTCTCCGTAGCAAATCTCAGTAGCAAACAGGGCACTGAGCCAGGTGTTGCACAGAGTTAAAACTGCCCTTGGGTGACGTTGGGATTGACTGTGGGAGTCTTTTTAATTGTTTGTAACAGTTTTGTTGTAGGTTTTTTCTGGTATCTTTCAATCTTTTTGAAATCATAGCTACCAATTAAAAAAATTTTTAATGGTAAAAGTTATTTACACATCTGATTTTTTGCAGTATGTGGCATTGAAGGAGAGGCCCGCTGTGCTTGTTTTCAAAGATGAAACTTACTTTGTTTACGATGGTAAGTTCCAATGTTTTAACTCATACAAAACTTGTTGAAATTAAAATGCTGCCCCTATTAAAGGACTTAGGTGTTGATGAAAGATTTGGTAGATGCAACTACTTCTTACATTTCCTATTAGTTGAATGACGGACTGATTTTTCTTACCCTTCCGCTTTGGTTTTTCTGTGTAGTGTGCTTTCTGGGTTCTGCCTTCAGTGATTTATTTTTTTCTTTTTTTTGTCAGGTCATTGGTCTTTTGAGACATGAACTCTATGCATGCATTTCCATTTCTGTACATTATTTTAAAACATTCAAAATTATTCATATTAAAAAAAAAAAAGATCTAACATTTCAGACTCACAAAAACGTGAAGAAATAAAACCCCTTCAGTAGTGGTGAGGACCCTGGAGGACGTGTTCTTTCCTGCTTTCATCTGTCCCTCCATGACAGTAGTAACCAACCGTTCACCTGTTATTCAGCATTTCTTCACTGAAGTAAACACTTGCTGTATTTTTAAAATACTTTTGTTAAACAAACCTACCTTGTAATAAAGAGACTGCTAGAATAGTAAAATCCTATGTATATACCCATCACCCACGTTAGACAATTACCAAGATCTTAACATACTTGCTACAACAATGTTTTTCTTCGCTGAAGTATTTTTTATTTTTTTAAGATTTTATTTATTTATCTGACAGAGAGAGACACAGCAAGAGAGGGAACACAAGCAGGGGGAGTGGGAGTGGGAGAAGCAGGTTTCTTGCTGAGCAGGGAGCCTGATGTGGGACTCGACCCCGGGACTCCAGGATCATGACCTGAGCTGAAGGCAGTTGCTTGACCAGCTGTGCCACCCAGGTGCCCCAGCTTTCAGATTTCTTGTTCTAGTTCTAGTATGAATTTGTTAACACTCCAGAGAGCCACTTTGTTTATCTTTGGAACAAGCGTAGCGTGATCATATCTGTGTGGATGTAAATCTGCTCTGTAATCATAGCTAAGAAACCGCCCCTCCTCTTCTCTCCTTGTTTCAAATGTGGCCTCCCGGGAGTGGCCAGGAGGAATAAGAAAAGTACCTTTAGCTATGGGAGCGGCTGTCGTTTTCTGTCATGCAGGCGTTAGTATGTAGAGCCTGCCTGAAGCCTCAGATAACACAGAGACTTTACCTTGAATGCTTATTCTAATATTTAATTGTCCGTAAGTTTTGATGCTTTGGGTTAGGGCTCAGGAGGATGGTTTATCTTCTGATGAGTTTCACGTATATCACTTTTGAACAATCTTAAAACATTGGCTTTTGACCTGAAGTGGAGATTGTGTCCCCAGGACTCGACTCCTAGTTTTGTTTATTTTTCTAATTTTTAAGTCCAAACCCATAAATACTTTCAGATTTATGTGACGGTGCTTATTTTATAGGTTTGATAACTTGAAAATGTTTTGTTTAGCAATGCAAGTGACAGAAAAAGCATATCTTTCACGAAATCATTAAAGTCCAATCTTCAGCCAAACATATTGGTAGGATTTTATATCAGCTTCTTTTCATGCAGTTATAATAATTGTTCACAGTTACCTAAGGATTATATTTCTAATCGGGACATAGTTTTTCTCTTGATATTACAGATGTTTTCTGTCTGCTTAGCAGGGGAATTATTTGATGTTGGAAAAAGGCTAAAGTATGGCTTCATATTTGTGTTGTGTTTTACATATGAGAAAGAGTTGTGAACTGAGGTAGAAATGTCAGAAAATAGAAAACAGCAAAGAAATTGTAATAAAAAGTTCCTCATATTGCCATCGTTCAAGGATAACTATCAACCCAGGATAACCACTTAGTTAGGAGGGTATGCCTTCATTTAATCATGCTGTCAGTCTGCCTTTCAAGCAAAATTACAGTCATATTGTAATAATGTTTTACAACCTGCTTTACCACTTACTAATTTTTCAAAAACTATAAATGGTCTTCCTCAATCTGTCCCATAATTATTTAAATTATTTCCTGTTTAGGGTATTTCACTTATTTCCTTATTTTTTGCTTTTTTTTTTTTTTTTTAAATGATGCTGTGGTGAAGAATTTCTTTGTCCATTAATGCTTTTGTATGTCCCATTGTTTGCTTAGAATAGATTCCTAAAAATGAAATTTATGAAGTTAAGATTTATGATTCCATGTCAAGGCATTTTATACATATTGCCAGATTAGAACATCATAAACATTTAAAACTCTTATTTACATATAACTTATTAGGTTTTTTTTTGTTTTTAAGAGTACGAGGACGGTGATCTGTCATCTTGGATCAACAGGGAGAGGTTTCAGAACTACCTTACTATGGATGGCTTCCTCTTGTATGAACTTGGAGATACTGGTAACAAGTGTATATACAACTCTCCATCACTCTGCAGAATTTTCTTTCATTGATTTCTTAAATCTGATTCTGTAGGAAATGAATTTTAAACTCTCTTTCATAATTTCCTTCCTTTTTAAGACTTGAATGCCAGTTCTTCTTCATGAGAACATAGATTAATACTAACAAAGAAGCAGCATTTGTATGGGGAACAAAGATGAGTTAGTTAGGAAATGTTTACTAGTTAGAACTGATAGCAACAGGAAAAGCAGAGCCTGGGTGATAAGGAGATGAGAAGAAATAACGAGGAAGCTGTATTGGGAGCTGATTTTGTAGTAGGAGTTGGAATACACCTCATCACAACCTTTGAAACCCACTTTTACTTGTGAGGAAATGGTGGACGCCACGTTGGCGTGGTTCTTAAAGTCACAACATTGAAAATGACAAGCAAAGTAAATATATTTATAGCTGCAAAGATGAAAGCTGTAAGGAGCTTTGAATGGAGGGTCTCAAGTAGATGCAAACTGCCACGGTTCTAAGAAGTTACCATGGGAAGTTTTAGGAGGAAGTGTTTTGTAAATTTAAAATGAATTAGAGGGCGCCTGGGTGGCTCAGTGGGTTAAGCCGCTGCCTTCGGCTCAGGTCATGATCTCAGGGTCCTGGGATCGAGTCCCGCATCGGGCTCTCTGCTCGGCAGGGAGCCTGCTTCCTCCTCTCTCTCTCTCTGCCTGCCTCTCTGCCTGCTTGTGATCTCTGTCTGTCAAATAAATAAATAAAATCTTTAACAAAAAAAAAAAAATAATAAAAAAAAAAATAAAATGAATTAGAGAAATCATGAATATTATTGCCACAATTGTTTTCATTCACAACTTTGTGATAAGGGGGATTGAAATACAGTTTTAGATTTAATAAAATGGGAAAATTGTACTCACGGCTCAGCTTTTTATATGAGAAGTAGTGTGCGTAGCTTTTCCTCTTCATGATTTCCTGCTTTTGAGTCTGATTAAAAATGCAAATTAGAAATGGTCTAATAGGTTCTCGTGGTGTTTTCAAACTCTTCGGTTATTTGCTCTGGCTCCTGAGCCTGCTTATTCATGTTCTGTGTCTGGTGACGCTTCCTTGTCTGTTGATCCTTGCAGAGGGAGGCGTGTGTTAGCTCAGCACTAGACGTTGCTGTGGACGGTGTCAGAGATTGTGGGTTTACCTTTGGATTCTTTCAGACTCACGGGAGGGGAAAGGGGGTACAGTAGGAGTACAGTAGTTTTGCTCTCAGTTCAGTCATCATAGGAGACAGCATGACCTTGAGGTAATTAAAACAGGCAGCTCGGGCTCTATGCAGATAGTGTCTTCTCCCAGACGAGTTTGGAAAGAAGTTGGCTGTGGAATGTTCCTTTTTTGTATCCAACCTCATTGCTCTTGTTTGGTGGTGCTGCCGCGGCTCTGCTCCTGCCCACTGTCCCACCTGGCCCCTCGCCCCACCAGCACAGACGTCCAGGCGCTCGGTGGCTTCGGACAGGCTTGTTTTTCTTGGAAGTCCTGGCGGCCGCGGTCCCCATCTCCTCTCGGTCTGCTCGTTCCTCGCTCTCCCTTCTCCAGCCACCCCGACGTCTCTTA